>NC_134852.1:126157095-126409595 GCF_049852395.1 Peromyscus maniculatus bairdii | reverse complement strand
GTTTTTTTGGAGACAGGGTTTCTTCGTGTTGTTTTGGTGCCTGTCCTGGATCTCGCTCTGTAGAACAGGCTGGCCTCGAACTCACAGAGATTCATCTGGCTCTGCCTCCCGAGTGCTGGGACTAAAGGTGTGCGCCACCACCGCCCGGCTGTTAGCTCTGTTTCTTAAGACGGTATCTTAGAGGATGCTCTGGACAGATGATGCTGTCTAAGTATCTTAGAGATTGCTGGCCAGAGGCATGGAGTCTAGACATCTACTCCAGCCCACTTAAACTAGAGGCAAGGGAAATGGGTGTTAGACAAGTTGGGACATTCCTTCCAGCTGTTTGTCATGTTCTCTGAGGTCTCCATGCTTCCAGCACTCTTGTCCCATGCCATGCTGGCTTTGCTTGTGTGGCTGAGCCAGCCTTTCCAGACTGCCTGCTATCTCGGGTAGGAGAACGGTGGGTGAAAGGGGGCTCAACAAGCAGGGATGGAGCTTAGTTGGAAAGTTCTTGCCTAGCACACGCAGAGCGTTGGATGACTGATCCTAGCACTCAGAAGGTGAAGGCATGGTCATTTTTGGCTACATAAGGAGTTTGAAGTCAGTCTGGGTTTCATCAGATCTTGTTTCAAAGGGCCGTGGGGGTGGGGCTGGGATGTAGATGGATGAGTAACAAGTCACATGGAGGCACCTGGCAAAGATCCCACGTTAGGGGCTCAAGACAGCTTTGACTGGCCTCAAGCCTTCATCAGTTCCTCAATGGTGGTAATTTTCTCATAGGTCTTATTTCTGAAGACTCAGTTTATGAGGGGCAAGATGTTGCTACTTTTGAAGGCTTTCCTTTGGGTCCCCTAGCTCTGGCTAAGCAGTCCATGGTGTGGCTGCAGGTTCAGGTCCATGCTTGGGTTTTCAAGGGTATCAGCGAGGCGAGCAGTGGCCATTTGTATCTGCTGGGTTGAGCCTTGAATGAAATAGGTCCCAGAGGGGAGACCTAACAGCACTTACCAGCTGGAAGATTCTGGCTGGAAGCTGGGAAGGTAGAGAAATTGTATCTTTACTCAAAATCTTTTTTTTTTTTTTTAAATTTTATAAAATAATATCTTTTTTATTTTTTTATTTATTTTTATTTTTATTTTTTTGGTTTTTTGAGACAGGGTTTCTCTGTGTAGCTTTGCGCCTTTCCTGGATCTTGCTCTGTAGACCAGGCTGGCCTCAAACTCACAAAGATCCGCCAGGCTCTGCCTCCCAAGTGCTGGGATTAAAGGCGTGCGCCACCACCGCCCGGCCTTTCAAAATCTTTTTTTTTTTTTTTTTTTTTTGGTTTTTCGAGACAGGGTTTCTCTGCGTAGCTTTGCGCCTTTCCTGGAGCTCACTTGGTAGCCCAGGCTGGCCTCGAACTCACAGAGATCCGCCTGGCTCTGCCTCCTGAGTGCTGGGATTAAAGGCGTGCGCCACCACCGCCCGGCTCAAAATCTTTTTTAAAAGAGTGTGTGTGTGTGTGTGTTTTTTTTTTTTTTTTTTTTTTTTTAAACAAGGTTATTCATGTTCCTGGTGAATTTAGGCAATGTAGATAAGCAATAAGGAGAAAAAATAAAACAAGATACTGCGTTATCCCATTTTTGTTGACACATGCCCACTGACACACAGGTCAAGCCCTAACAAAATGTCAATAGCAACCCAGCCATGGTACTCACATCTATAATGCTGGCATCTGGTAGGCTGAGGTAGAAGTATCACACGTTTGAGGCCAGCTTGAGCTACGTAGTGAGCTACAGGCAAGCCTGGGCTACAGAGTAGGATGCTGCCTCAAAAGAAAAAATATCCAAATCCACAGTGACTGTTTCTGACTTAACAGATTAGCTGATTACAAGGCATTTTTTTTTTCCTCAGCTCCTCACATAACTGGCACTACAGATACATGCACCCTGCCTGGCAGCATTATAATTTTATTAGTGAAGCTTGAAATCGATTGAAGCCCCCATTACTATCAAATCGTGATAAATACTTTGCCCACCTGCTACATGTGCTGGGAGACCACTGGCTTCAACTTAGACTTCATGCGGCTGTTTTGAGTCAGCCTGTGGAGGTGCTTCCCCTCTCTTTATTATTCTCTCTTTTCAGTTTGGTCTCATTGTGTAGCCCAGGGTGGCCTCCAGCTATAGTTGAGTATGACCTCAAATTCCTGATCCTCCTGCCTCTAGTTCCCAAGTGCTGGGAGCACAGACAAGCGGCCACACCACACCTTGTGTCTTGAGCCCTAGTCTGTACTCTGCTTCCTACTGACCCCACTGAGTCCTGGGCTTCTGTAATCTGGTGATAGGCTGCCAGTGACCTTGAGGGGATGGGGTGGGAGATGGGGGAGACTGCTCCAGGTGGTCAGCTGCTTCAAAAGAGTGAATCTCCTCCCATCACCTGCCACCCTCACCCCCACCAAACCCCTATAGTTTTCTTCCCTTGGCCCATGGGTGCAGTGTAGCAGGAATCTTAAAAGTTCTTATTAATAAAATCAAACCTGAGGCGAGTTATTGGGGTCCATGCTGGTAGATCAGAGAGACAGAACAAGCCACAGCTATCTCACCTCGCTGGATCCTCAGCTGGTCTTGTCTCCTCAGACTGGAGGCCTCTGAGTCCTCATCCGGAATGGGTCTCAGCTGAATTACTGCTCAAAAGCCTGAAGCTTAACCAGCCAAATGCTTAACCAGCCAAATACTTCTAGTTTCTGGCCCTCACGCCTTATATATCTTTCTGCTTTCTACCACTACTCCCTGGGATTAAAGGCTGGCTTTCTGGGATTAAAGGTGTGTGTCACCATGCTTGGCTATTTCCATTGTGGCCTTGAACTCACAGAGATCCAGAGGGATTTCTATCTCAGGAATGCTAGGATTAAAGGTGTGAGTGCCACCATTTTCTAGCCTTTGTATTTAGTGGCTGTCTGTTCTCTGACCCCAGATAAATTTATTAGAGTACACAATATTTTGGGGAACACAATACCACCACAGTGCAGCATGCTGGGTTTCTGGTATATTAGAGGCCACCAACAAGGATATGTCTTCTTAAATTCCTTTTTTGTTTCTCTCTTCCTCTCTCCCTCTT
Source organism: Peromyscus maniculatus bairdii (assembly GCF_049852395.1). NCBI lineage: Eukaryota > Metazoa > Chordata > Mammalia > Rodentia > Cricetidae > Peromyscus > Peromyscus maniculatus. Next base: position 126,406,520 of record NC_134852.1, on the reverse strand, counting down.
CCTCTCTCTCCTTCTCTTCTTTCCTCTCCTTTCTCTTTTCTCAACAGGGTCTTGCCATATAGCTCAGGCTGGCTTCAAATTTATTATCCTCCTGCCTCAGCATTTAGAGTTGATTATAGATGTGTGCCACTGTGTCTGGTCACAGTCAACTTGCCTACTGAGGCCCCAAATGGACAAGTAGGAAAGATTCACTAGACATTACAAATCTCCAGGCATAGGAGGCTGTGGGAAGTCTATAGTAGCAAGCCATAGTAACTGCACAGCTAGACATGGCCAGGAGCTGGCACACATGCTTCTGAGACATAGCATGAGTTGTGTGAGGTGTCCAGCAAAGGATTGGAAGCCTCTGAGCTTAGAGTTTGCAGGTCAGTCCTGCTGCTCGTGCACACAGGCACTCATTCATGATGGAGGGGCATGGGTGTGCCGGGTGGCTTTGGGCTTTGTGGTTCTTTTAAAGACTGGGAGCAGTGTCATTCAGCTGCTAAAACAGTTTTCTTTCTTGGTAAGCAAGAAACACAAAGCAGCCCTTCAGAAAGGGGTGGGCAGGAACTTCTGGCCCTGTGTCGAATTAATATGATGCAACCCCGGGGCTGCCTGGCAGAAGCAGAGTTGGACAGCAGTACCCAGAGGTCTCCTGGGGGTCAGAGGGCAGTGATAGGAGCCCTTCCCTGGAAGGCTGTGAGTCCACAGATGGCCAGGAGGAAGGAGGACTGCTTCAGTCCCTGGCTTGCTGGGCTGAAGCTTGAGCAGCCTTTTACCTATAGCCCTTGGGTCTGCTGGAACACCTTGAATGCTGTAGGCTGTCTAGATCTGCCTCGAGCAGTTCCTCTCTCTCCTTGTGTCTGGAGGAGGGAGAGGCAGGTAGATCTCTGTCTAATGAGTGTTGCAGGAAGGAGGCCACCTCACCCCAAGGGAGGCTTGGGAAGCCCCTTGGTATTCTAACCCCCCCTTCCTTTAGCACCCAGACGATGGCTTTTCAGTGGAGCCTAGTAGCTCTCCTTCCTCTGCCTACACCAGGTCATGGTTGGAGTTTTGGGTTAGCTTGGACTAAATAGCATTCTGTTCACTCCCTTCCCTCCCTTTCTCCATCCCTTCCTCTCCTTTTTGCCTCTGTCCTGTATGCCCCGGAGGCCCTAAGAGAGGCTGAGTGCTGGTTAGACAGGTATTGACTTCCTCATCTTCGGATGACACCTTTCCTGGGGAGTAGACCCAAAGATGGAGAGTTGACACTAAGGTTGGTTGTGTGCGGAGGGAGAGGCAGGAAGTGGCACATCTGAGTATCAGATGGCAGTGTCCAAACCATCCTGGTACAACTGTTTGTCTTGGCTACTCTGAGCTGTGGGCTTATCCATCCATTCAAGGACCTGATTTGGAGAGTGCCTGTGTGTTGGGGAACAGGTATGAGTGGTGGGAAGTGGACAGAAGGTTTAGGCTTTGGGGTTTTTTTTTCTAGGACTTGGGGTGATGGGGGGCAGTACTCCCTGGGGCTTGGGGTGCTCCCTAGCAAGATTGATGGATGCTGTACTGCAGCTTTAAGGGCTGGAGGGCCTGTGGCCCTAGCAGAGCTTCATTGTCCCCTCCCTTCCCACCTGGCCAAAGTTCAGGATGACCAGTACCTGCCAGGTCTTGGCCACCCAACTTAGGATTTTTGAATCACTCGAGTTGTTGTTTGTTGTCTTTGCTACAGAAAAACAGAAGCATGCTTGGGAAAGCCTGATGTCAGCTGGGGTGGACTTGGGGGGCTGGCTGAGGCTTGCCCTGATAGACTGCTGTTTAGAGGGTCGTTGGAGAAATTATGCTTTAATGAGAATGCTCTTTCCTAAACTTTAACTAGCAAAGCCACTGAAGCATTTGCAGTTAATAATGTACTTGGCGAGTTGCTGAGCTGAAATTTAACAGCCGGTTTAAAAACACAAGGTAGGGAATTTAACAAATAGGGCACGGAGAGAGCGCTGTGTCCTGGAGTGATTTCCGTCTCTGACTTTGTGCTGACTGGGGGTTTTGCTGGCTCTTCTCTGGGAGGTGGTTATTCCTTGACTCCTTGTATCTGAAAAGTAACAGTGTTCAACCCAAGCACAGATAAACCAAGGAGCTGTTTCAGGACTCAGTGAAGCCGTTTGCTGCAGCTCTTCCCAGAGGGGGGCAGTCCAGGGAAGGAGGCTTTGGTGGAGAAGGGAGCCAGGATCCATGATGTCCCTGCTGTGGCAGGCATGGGCAGCAGTACAATCCTGGGGCCAAAGCTTAGGATGTCCCAAGCAGGGTGTGGCTGGCCCCACGAATAAAGCAGGGAGTGCTCAGATATCTGAGATGACAAAGTCCTTCTGAGGAGTCTGCTGTAGAAGAGAAAAGACTAAAATAAAAAAAAAAAAAAAAAAAAAAACCTGAATGGAAAATTTAAGGGAACTGAAACAAAGGCTCCCCTTGGATTCTGAGCTGTGTGTGTCACTGCCGGAGATGCGCCAGTGGGAAAGGTCTAGGCCACTCCAGATTATACTCTAGGTCTCGCTTCACACTCTGGTTAGTGACCCCAGGTGCCTCTAAGTCATGTTCAGTCTTCCTGGGACCCCGATGGCCTTGTGTTTTTTTTTTTTTGTTTTTTTTTTTTCCGAGACAGGGTTTCTCTGTGTAGCTTTGCACCTTTCCTGGAACTCGCTTTCGAGACCAGGCTGGCCTCGAACTCACAGAGATCCACCTGGCTCTGCCTCTCAAGTGCCGGGATTAAAGGCGTGCGCCACCACCGCCCGGCGGCCTTGTAGTTTATAGTGTGAGGTCCCAAGGTTGGACTCTGACTTGTGTCTTTATCTCTCAAGATATATACGTTAGTAGTGACTTAGTACTGTGCAGCATGAGCACACACACATGTATACACTCACTTATGCATCTATACATACACATACTCATACACGTATAAATTCACATACACACATGCATACACCCTCATGCATCGACACATGCATAGATGCTTACATATATATGGAACACACATGCACTCACTCATGCTTCTACACACTCATACTCATACATGCATGCATACACATGTACACACATACTCATGCTTCTACACATATGCATATTCATACATATGTGCACATGCGCACACACACACACCTCTGTCCTGCCATGAGTTGATCTTCACCAGCTTCAGATTTTCCTTCAGCCTTTCTGGATACCTTCACTCCTATGTGTTTGAAAGACTAGCATGTCACAAGCAGGCACTGCTTTTGTGTGGACTTTTTCACAACTGCTCTGTGAAGTAAATGCTGTTACCATAATGTCATTGTTTTTCAGATAAAAAAAAAAAAAGAGGTAGAAAAAGAACTAAAGATGCTGTGGCTTGTACGTGCATTCCCAGCACTCTGGAACTCAGGCAGAAGTATTGCTGTAAATTGAGGCTAGCCTAGGCTACATAGTGGAGTTTGAGGCCACAACAGTTTGTGGATATCCTGGATGCGAGAGAAAGACTGTTTCCTGGGACTTAAGTACAGCTCGGGGTGTGGAGAAGAAATGGGTTCTCGTGTATTACTGTGGGAGTGTAAACTAGGGCAGCTGCTATAGAAAACAGTTTGGGGCTCGTCAGACATCTAAACTGACTCATCATGTGATCCAGCAATTCCACCTCTAGGTATAGACGCAGAGGAATTGAGAGCAGGGCTTGGGCAGTTAGCTGTCCACTGGTTGTTCTCTTGCAGTAGTTGCTGTAGCCCAGAGATGTAAAGGGTCCAAGTGTACCCCGGCAGATGAACGGATAAACCAAATGTGACATCTACATACAATTGAATGTTACCTGCCCCCACACACAAGAAGGAAATATGTCACATATGCCACAGCATGCATGAATGCAAAGACATTATGCTAAGTGGAATAAGCCAGTTACAAAAACACAAAAAGCAGACGGCTCCATGTAGCCGAGTCGCGTAGGACAGTAAAATATGTAGAGACAGAGTGTTTTAGAGGTTCCCAGAGTTGGTTGAGGCAGAAATGGAGAGCTGGTGCTTACTAATGGCAACAGCACCTGTCTTGTCTAACGGAAACATAGAAATAGTGCTGGGCTGGGGCTGGAGTAATGGCTCTGTGGTAAGAGCATTTGCTGCTTCCAACAGGGCCTAGGTTCGCTTCCCTGCACACGCAGGGTTCCCTCAACTCATACAGGTACATGCACATACATATGAATAAATAAATCTGGGGAGGTGCCTCAGTGGGCCAAATGCTTGCTTGTGTTTACAATGTCTTGGCTTCAGTCCTGGACTATATAAACTGAGTGTGCTGTTGCAGGCCTGTACTTAGGAGGCAGGAGGGTCACAAGTTCAGGACCATCCTTAGCTACATAGAAAGTCCAGAGACAGTCTAGTCTACATAAGAACATGTCTCAAAAAACAAATGCCAGGTGGTGGTGGCGCACACCTTTAATTCCAGCACTTGGAAGGCAGAGAGATAGGTGGATCTCTGGGTTCAAAGCTAGCCTGGTCTACAAAGTGAGTTCCAGGACAGCCAAGGCTATACAGAGAAACCCTGTCTCAAAAATACTCTGTAACATCAGTTACAGAGCCTTGTAACTGATGAAGCAGAGCACCAAGGGGTCTGGGCTGTAGCGGAAGGCCATGTCATTAATTCTTTTGTTCAGATGTGGAACAGCTGCCAATCAGATGCCACAGTGTCCCTATTCCTGCGGACATTTTCTGCCAGACACCAGGGCTGCTAGAATCTGACACCTGTGGCCACACCCTGGACATTCTGGTTGGCTGTACCTACAGCTCTCCTGTCTCCCCAAGGGGAGATGGCCAGGATTTAGGCCACTAAGTACCACCGTTTGTCCCCCTTCTTGTCCTCTTTCCCCTTGCAGAGGATTGCAGCATCGGCACTGTAACTCAGTGCCCTGTGGTCAGGGACGCTTTCCCGATGCTCCATGTCAGAGCTCTGGTATTCAGAAACACGTGCTGGGGTCTCTGCAATCCTGAAGGAGGACAGACAAGTATCTGTGGAGTTAAATTTAGTGCTTAGCATATGGTGGGTAAGAAAAACCCTGACTTTACCTCCACCATCAAAGATGAAAGAAAAAGTCCTAAATTAAACACCGTATGAGGTATCTACAGGTACCTCACCAAACTGGAACACATACCTCTAAAAATAAAAGGTGCTGAACTCTGGGAAATACAAAAAATGGCTGTTTGGTCAGGCGCTTGCTCCTCGATTTCCCGTGCCTGCCACCCCTTGTTGCAGTTGTGGGCACACAAGAGGAAGCTGATGATGCCTCAGCCCCCTCCTGGGAGGCTGGGCTGGGAACAAGGCCTTTGGACCTGGGTAGGCAGGGGAGGGTGGGGGCGGGAATACTGCCTCCGGGTGTCTCCAAAGGCCACAGTGGTTTCCCCTGCCTCTCCTCACCCCCTTCTCGGGCTGAACATTCACTTTGATTGTCCAGGGTGGGAGGAGCAAGCACAGCCATTTCTCTTTACCTAGTGCTACTCAGTTTCCACGGTGCCCATGGCTGCCACAGTTTTGGTCTTGTGGTTGTTTGGCTTTTACTGCTCCTGGATGTTAGGCAGGCTAGAATGCCAGAAACATCCTCACCAACACAATTGCTAGGCCACAGCAAGGTGCCTGGCAGAACTGAGTCTGCAGGGAGAGAGAGGTTCTGTGGGTATTTTGGGAATGCTGTGTGAAAGCGGTAACCACACGTGAAAGATGGAAGGCACTTCTGCCCTCCCTGTTCATCTCCAGGGGTCTTTCAGCAAACAGCCTCCCAACAGCCCCCTAACTGGACCCTGTGGCAGTGTCCACTTAAGAGTAACAAAGCAAAATCAACAGTAGCTCACTCCTGCCCGAAGCCACACCCTGCAAAAGGGGGTCAGGCTGGGATGCAGGCCCGACATTGTTTCCAGGCCTATGCAGCTTAGGTACAAATGCAGAGTGGCCCTCAATTCCACTGCTCCTGTTGGGAAAGGAGGCAGAGTAAAGGTTAACTCACTTGCCCCCCCCTTATTCCCTTGTGTGGTGGGGCTGGTGTCAGGCAGGCTTTGTGTGGTGCACACTTTCTGCCTGGTACCTTTGGCCAACCAGAACACACTCATGAGCACCTGCCCTACAGTAGACCTTCCGGCAGCCTTTCCTCCTATAACACCGCGGCAGTGAGGAGGATGTTGCTGTTCCCAACATCGTGGCGGGGGGGGGGGGGGGGGGGGGGGGGCGGCTGAGACTCTGAGAGGTGAATAAGTTAGGCTGCCCGAGTTAAATAGCTCATAATGGCAGAATCTTATTTGGATGTCAGGGCTGGCTGAGAAACCTGTGGTCTTGCCACCCTGGCCCAGGAGGGTGCAGCAGGGAGGCCATGGACCTTTTAGTCCTGGCTCTGCTAACAGCTGGTCTTCTGTGATGATGCCAAGGAGGGTCGGAGGACCAAGGCTGAAGCGGCACCTGACCTCTTCCAGGGAAGATGCTGTGCTGGGCAGAATAACAGCTGTGGATGTCCCCTTCGGGTGTGGCCAGACGTGGGTGTGGGGCCTCTTTTCTGGGCCACTTCTCTGTTCTCCGGTTGCGTGCAGCTGTAACTGTAACCACCCCGGAGCTCTGGCTGCCTGGTGGGAAGCTGAGGCTCAGTGCCTTTGCGGGACCAGCGCAGGTGTGAGACGCAGGTGTGCTTCTCCCCTGAGACTCAGCCTCGGATGAGCCCCTCACAACGCAGGGACCTTCTTAAGAAGCTGGGGTGCCTTCTACAGCCTTTCCGGCCAAGCTGCTGTATTCTGCCCTTTTATCTGGATCCTCGGTAGTCATAGTGAGTGGCTGAGAGATGACTTGGGAATTGGGTTGTTTGGGGACCTCAATGAGAAAGGTTTTCTGAATGACTCAATTTTCCTAAAACTTGAGAGCTTTGTGTTTGGGGACGGGGGAAGCTGCACCCAGAAAATCAGAAGGGGCAGTTCAGAGAATGAACTTCTTCAGCCCAAGACCCTGAGGGCACAGGGACAGTATGCCTGGAGGGATGGAGGGCAGCTACTTTCTGGGTCTGTCATCTGGAGGTCAGTCCAAGGCCATGGGGGCTGGAGTGGTGAAGGGAAGCCGGAAGTTTGAGAACAGGTGTGGGTTCACAGAACTGGCAGGTTCTGGAGGAAGAGATGCTTCTCTATCCTTGGTCAGGCCCTGGGTTCCTCACTGTCCCCATCTGGATGTTGGGGGTTAAGTTGGCTCCAGGCTTTGGGAGACCTCAGCCTTGGGTGTAGCTGTTACACAGCCATTGTTGTTGATATTTATTATTTACGCGCCTCTCCTGTGGCTGAGCAGCCTCCTGGTGGAGGGTGGAGTATCTCTTGAGCTGTGGGCTCCCTTTGCACCCTGCTTTTCTGAGTTTGTAGGTTGCACCTGCCTTTGCTGGGGGACACGGCTCCATTCCTCACATGAATTAGCTTCATGTGACTGAACAGCTTTCCCAGAATTTGCTAGGAAATTCTTCCCTCATCTTCTGACTGATTGTAGCACCATTTCTTTCATTTTGGGGTGCATGTCTCCCGACTCCAACCCTTCACTCACCTTGAGGGCCTAGGTGGCCCTCACTCGAACTCTCATGGTGCCAGGCACTCAGCTCTCAGGAAATAAGGACTAGGGCATTTGGAATCTAGTGTGTTGGTAACTTCTTGGCTCATTCCTGTTTCCTGGGTGCCTGTGCTTCTTGCACTGGTGCCTAATGCTTGGCGACAGCAGCAGGCTTCCTTGGGCTGGTGGGACTTGAGGCTGTGAGCTGGTGACAGGAGCAAGCGTGTGTGTTCCGGTCAGAAGGAAACAAGTTTCAGACCTTGAGGAAGGGACTGAAAGGGTGTGGCTCAAGGAAGTGGGAAACCGAGAGAACAGGAGGGCATGGAGGAGATATGGAAGTGAGGAGTGTGGGTTCTACCCTTTGGGACAGTGGAGGGGCCTTGTCAGTACTAATACTCTGGTCCCTGAGGGTCCTGGGGAGAGCAGAATGGAGCTCAGGTGGCTCCTTCCCTGGCTTTGGCCAGTGTCAGGCTCCGCCCCACTGCACCTGGGCGTCCCCACCTCCCAGAAAGGACCACAGCTCCCTCCAGGAGCCAGGTTTGTGGGAGAGCTCGAGCCAGAAACCACAGGCTGATAAAGATGTTTTTCATTCTGGGGGCGTTAATTAACACAGATTAGATTTCAGCTGAGTGGGCCTTTTGTTGCAGAAGCCTTTCTAATCAAGATGGTTTCGGTACTTCTGTGGTTTCTCAGAGTCAATTCAGGTTCATTACCTTGGTCTGTTACTGCCCTGGGCATTCAGACCCGATGTTATTACTTATGGTCAGTTTTTCAAGCTTGGTTTTCTCCTGGGCTGACGTCTCCCTCAGATATCTACACCCAGGAAGGATACTGGGCCTGGAATAAGGCAACTCAGGCATGTAGGCACACTGCTTGGCTGTGAGATTTCATTAAACATTTACAAACATGTTTTCTGCAAATTCCTGACATAATCTGGCACAAACACGATGGGATTTGGATTCTCTTCCTCTAGTCATGTTTATTAATAATTCCACCAGCTCCCACTGTGTGGAGAGAAAGTGGAAAGTCATTAGAAGTGGTACTGAGGATGGCAGACTGAAGTGGGAAAGGGGACAGTGGCTGGTGGCCTGTCACCAAGAGCAAAGGAAAGAGCTGGCTGGCTGGGCTGGACCCTATCACCAAGCCTTGACTCTTCCACTGCTGCTTGGACTTTTTCACAACTTCTCTGTGGTTATTCCTGAGAAATTCTAGCAAGTTCAGAGGGGACAACAAACCATCCATCATATCCAACTACCCAAGATCATGAGAACCAAAATTTTGTGTTTTTCCTTCTAGATCCCCCCTCAGGCATTTAAAGTAGGATTGAGGTCTTCATGTTTTCCATATAAAAATATTAGAGAATAGTTAATTCTTTTTCTTTTTTTTAAACATTTTTTTTTTTTTAGATTTATTTATTTATTATGTATACAGCATATATGACTGCAGGCCACAAGAGGGCACCAGATCTCATTACAGATGGTTGTGAGCCACCATGTGGTTGCTGGGAATTGAACTCAGGACCTCTGGAAGAGCAGTCAGTGCTCTTAACCTCTGAGCCATCTCTCCAGCCCAATTCTTTTTCTTATTATAGAAATAATGCACATTTGAGTTAGGCATTGATGTTGTACATTTATAATCTCAACACTTAGGAGGCTGAGGCTGGAGGATGGCAAGTTTGAGGCTAGCCTGGGCTGCACAGCAAGACCCTATGTGAACAAAATGAAAGAACTAATATATATGTGAGCATGGAAACCAGGAGGGAGGAGCACAGAAGCGGAAGCACAGTTCTGCTGTGTCCCCCGGTACAAGCTCTCGGCCGTCCACACACTCACAGATGAGCATAGTTCCTCTCCTCTGCGGGGGCCACGCCTGTTCACCCTTCCCCTCCTCTTATTATCTGATAAATGTGTCAAGGCATGGAATTCTCTTCTGAGACATGAGCTTTAAATAATTTACTGAAGTTGGAGAGATGGCTCAGTGGTTAAGAACCCTGGATGCTCTTCCAGAGGACCCAGGTTCAATTCCCAGCACGTTCATGGCAGTTCACAGAGGTCTGTAACTCCAGTTAGTTCTAGGTGATTCTGCACACTCTTCTGGCCGGCACATGCTGTACAGTTATACATGCAGGCAAAACCCCTAAATGATGGTGATATTGACAATGCTGATGACCACGAAGATGCTAAATTGAGGACCAGCAAGATGTCTCGTTAGGAAAAATCACCCACTACCGAGCCTGACCCGAGTTCAGTCTTTGGGTCCCATATGGCACAAGGAGAGAACTACTTCTGTAAGTTGCCCTCCAGCCTTCCTGTGTGCACTGTAGCATACACATGCGTGTACACACACATGTACAAAATACATAAGCCAGCAGAGGGGCACACACCTCTAATCCAGCACTTAGGAAGCAGAGGCAGGTGGATCTCTGTGAGTTTAAGGCCAGAAACTTCCAGACTAGTTGGGGCTACATACATAGTGAGGCCTTGTTTCAAAAAAAAAAAAATAAATAAATAAAACACTCAAATAAATAGTAAGTAAATAACTAAAAATAATCTACTGAGGTGCTGGAGAGATAGTTCACTAGTAAAGAGTGCACAGTGCGCTTGCAGAGGACCTGAGTTTAGTTCCTTGCACCCAAATGGGGCAGCTCACTATTGCCTGGAACTCCAGCTTCAAAATCACCAGGCATGGTGTAGCACACACCTTTAATCCCAGCAGAGGCAGGTGGAGCTTTGTGAGTTCAAGGCCAGCCTGGTCTACATAGTGAGTTCCAGGACGTAGACCCTGTGGTTTCCCCCAACACACAATTTTTTTTGAAGTCTTCATTGAGATGAAATTTATGTAGTATAATAGTCTCATTTTATTTTTTAATTAAAAAATTAACAACCATCTATTTTATGTATATTTGTGTTTTGCCTGAGTGTATGCCTTTGCCCACGGAGACAAGAAAAGGGTATTTGGATCCCCTGGAGCTGGAGTTACAAGTGGTTGTGAGCCACCATGTGGGTTCTGGGAATCAAAGCTGGGTCCTCTGCAAGAGTAGTCAATGCTTTTAACTGCTGAGCCATTTCCAGCCTATATTTAATTAATTAATTTGTTTGTTTGTTTTGCTTTTTTTCCAGACAGTTTCTCTGTGTAGTCCAGGCTGCTCTGGAACTCACTCTGTAGACCAGGCTGGCCTTGAACTCCGAGGTCCACCCGCCTCTGCCTCCTGAGTTCCGGGATTAAAGGCATGTTCCCCATCACCTGGCTTTAGTTTTTTGTTAATGCCTGTAAGTTATAATGTGCTTAACACATTTGTTGCCAAATACATTTTTATATCTCAGCTTATGTATCCCATATGTGTTTCAGTTTGAAAATGATGGTTGCAGGCTCTTGCGCAAATGCACGTGTGCTCACTCACTCTGTCCCTTCCTGTCTCACTCTTCCTCCCCCACCCCCACTTCAACCCCCTCCCCATCTCTAACCTTTCACTCCCTGTTGTGATGTAGAAAGTCTTATCTCCTTTGTCAAAGCACTTCCTTAGCAAGGGTGACTAATGCTGGCCGGAACCAGCAAGGTGACAATGGCCACTTTGCACAAAGGTAGCACTTACCTTCCACTTCCAGTGTTTTGGGGGTGTGTGGACTGTCTGGTGGCTCGTCATGTTCTTTAAGTGCAGCAGAGCTTTTGCGTAGATAGGTGACAGTATATGTTCCAGAGACTGGGTGGTCGCACTGCTTCCTGTCTCTCGCCTGGGTCAAGTCAAGGCTAGAGTTAGGCTGGCTGTGGTGTCCTGTGCGGACAGATTCGGGGTTAGGGGTATAGCCAGGAGGGGACTGTGGATCCCCCACAAAAGGATTTCCCTTTTCCACGTCACAGACCTGGCTTATATGTAATTAAAATAGAGCCATCTCTGAACCTCACCGAGGCACTGTCCTGTGGGTCAGTAGAGGGAGCCACTGAGGTGGCTGATGGGAGAGTGATGAGCTATGGGTCTGATGTCTGTTGTGTAACTTGACCAAGACATTCATTTCCTCTGGGAGTCCACACTATCAGTGGGCGGTGACTTGTCCTGGAGGATTGCAGCTCTCTGAAGAACTGCATGTGGGGCCATGACTGATACCTCTTCCCTACAAGCCTAGCACAGTGCTGGTGCAGGGTGAGCGTCCAGAGTGTGTGAGTGTGTGTGAGTGTGTGTGTGTGTGTGTGTGTGTGTGTGTGTGTGTGTGTGTACCTGAGGGAGGGGGGTGAATGTGGTCAACACATCCCTAGGACAAACAGTAACCAGACTTCCGTGAGCGAAGCCATTTCCTAAAACCCCAGGCTGCTTTTTGAGCGGCAGTGTAGTTCTCTGGACTCTCCGTGCATCCAGGTGCTGGAGTCTTTCTTGCTCTAGTAAAACACCGTAACCTTATTTGGACTTGAGAGTTTGAGATGGATGAGAGTCCATCATGGCTGGAAACCGTGGCAGCAAGCCGCAGGCCTGACAACAGGAGCGGGACGCTGAGAGCTCACAGTTTGAACCCCAAGTTGGAAACAGAGCAAACTGGAAGCAGGCAAGGCTTTTTACTCTCAAATCCTACCCCAGTGTCTCCCTCCAGCAAGGCCACACCACCGAAACCTCCCCAAACAGCAGCACCACCAGTGAGACCAGTTTTCAAGTGCCTGAGACTATGGGGGACAGTCTCATTCAAAGGACCACAGCCTCTAACCATCTCTCCTATAATCTCACTGAGGTGACCTTCATCTTACATAGCCAGGAACATCCCTTAGCCCTTCCTCCCTTTACCTCATTCTAGAACTTTCTGAAGTTATCTCTACTAGTCATTACCTAGCTCATGTGTGTGATATGATCTGAAACCTAAAATCACAAACTCCTGCCAGGATTTTCTTTGTTTCATTGACTCTGAGTTCAAGTGTAGCGTTGTTTTTCCTGATATGCTGAAGCAACTGACTTAACTCAATTCAATATCCAACCAAACTGCTTCTGTATGCCAGGCCCTGTGGTAGATGCTGAGGAATAAAAATGATGTCATGGCTCCTCAAGATACACCTATGATAAAAAGTGGAAACAACCATAAGACAGCCATTGTCCCCATGAAGATTTGTATAGAATGGGATGAGAAGTAGGGGGCGTGCCCCATGGGGGAAGGAAGAGGGAGTGCTGAGCAGGACAGAGCCAGCAGTTGGATGGGCCCCAAGGGTGGATAGAAAGGTGCCATGGGGAGGGTAGCAGAAGGGTGCTCCTCCCTCCCTTCCTCCTTCCCCCCATCCTCTCTCCTAAGGGTCTGTTACAGCCTACACCTCATGGCTCACTGCGAGTTTAGATTTTCCTTTTTGTAGGGTAATGTCTTAGTTAGGGTTTCTATTGCTGTGAAGAGACATTTATAAAGGAAAACATTTAATTGGTTGGCTTATGGTTTCAGGTTTAGTCCATTGTCTTCGTGCTGGTATGCAGGCAAACATGGTGCTGGAGAAGGAGCTAAGAGTTCTACATCTTGATCCACAGGCAACAAAAACAACTGTGCGCCACACTGGGCATGGCTTGAGCAGATAGGAGACCTCAAAGCCCACCTCTACAGTGACACACTTCCTCCAACAAGACCACACCTACTCCAACAAGGCCACGCCTCCTAATAGTGCCACTCCCTATGGGCCAAACACTCAAATACATGAGTCTAGGTAGGGACATACTTATTCAAACTACCACAAGTGGCTAGCATAATGTTTTTGTCTGCAACAGTTTTGAGAAATATTTGAGTAAGTTTTCAAACTCTATCCATGCAGTTAGGGAGGTACACATGTAGAAATGATTTCTATAAAAACAAATTAGAAGCTGGGCAGTGGTGTCACTTGCCTTTAATCCCAGAACTCAGGAGGCAGAGGCAGGTGGATCTCAGTGAGTTCAAGGTCAGCCTCATCTACAAAGTGTGTTCTAGGACAGTGAGAGCTGTTACACAGAGAAACCCTGTCTCAAAAAAAAAAAAAAAAAAAAAGGGAAAAACAACAAAACACCAAAATAAATAAATAAGCAGAAGCCAGGGATAGGGCAAGTGGTTAATATATTGTTGTTTGTTTGTTTTGTTTTGTTTATATAAGTTACATTGCTTTATTCCCTTTCCAAATAATGTTCTGTGTCATTTCTGTTTCTGTGACTTTTCAAATAATCTTAGAATTTCATTAATTCTTTTTGTTTTGTTTTCTTTTGAGACAGGGCTGACATAGCCCAGGCTGGCCTCAAACATTCACAGTAGTCAGAGATGACCTTGAACTTCTGATCCTCCTGCTCCCGCCTCCTGAGGGCTGGGATTACAGTGTGCTTCACTGTGCCCGTTCATGGTTGATGTGGTGTTGGGAATGGAACACAGGACTTCACCGGGCTAGATAAGCACCTACCATGAACTCTGTCTCCAGCCCTTATGGTGGTGCTGATTCTGTATTCTCCAGTAGTGTCAAGTAAGAAGACTTATGATTATGTTTTTATTCAACAACTCCTGTTGTTATTAAACTGTGTGAGCCCAGGCGTCTGCAAGCCCCTTTCAGCCCGCTATGTTCTCTCCGTGCTTGTGTTCAAGTGTGCTTTTCAGCTGGCACAGCCCAGAACTTCCAGTCTGACTCTGGTGGTGTAGATGCCTCTCTGTCCGAGGGGTCAATTTCTGAACCTTGTCCAAAACTCTCGGATTGAATCAGTTTTGTAATCAAGTACATCTTACTATTTTATAAACTCATTACAGTCCTTAACTCAGCTTCCTGGAGCTGGAAAGGGAAGGACACAGACTAGCTTGCTTTACATTTTCCTGCAGAAGTAAGCAGGACTTTTGTATACTTGAACAGAAAATAAAACTAGAACAACATGTTCCTTTGCAGTCAACTGGGTGAGTTTAATCCCATTAGCAAAGAGTTTGTGTTGAGCCCTAAATGAAGTGCTAGTTACCCACATGTTAGCATTTAATGAGCCCAGCACACTTGGTGTGAACACTGTCAGCGTGAAGGCTATTGATGCAAAAATAGATGGAGCATAAGATGACAGCTTCATATCAGGGTGTGTGTGTGTGTGTGTGTGTGTGTGAGAGAGAGAGAGAGAGAGAGAGAGAGAGAGAGAGAGAGAGAGAGAGAGAGAGAGAGAGAGAGAGAGATCCCAGGGAGAAGTTTCATTGCTTTCAATTTTTTAAATTGTATTATTGTGTGTGCATAACGTGCAGACATGGGCATAGCACACATGGAGGTCAGAGGACAGCTTTGTGGAGTTCCTGCTCTCTTTTCACTGTATGTGGGTTCTAGAAATCAACCTCAGGTTGCCAGGCTTTCCCTGAAGGGCATGTGTAGTGGAGGCTGCCCCTCTTTACTCAGCAAAGGTTAACTGGTCATCTCACCTCTCCCGTGCTGGTGGGGAGGCCGACCTGAGCAGTGAGGCTGCCTGGGTTCCTGTCCTCAGACCCGACTCCAGCTGAGTGACCTCAGGTGTGTGACCTAATGCTTCTAGGCTTCGTTTATCAAAACCATCATGACCTCTGTGAGGTGGGAAGGGTTAAAGAAGTGGTACAGAATTTCCAGCGTTGCATGTGGCAAATAGCGAGTACCCAGGAGATGTTATTTAAAATAGCGAAGGGATACTGGGGATAGAAACAGAATGCTTTCCAGCTCTTCGGGAGCTGACAGTTGTGTGTGGGAGGCAGGCATGGAAGGGGTGATTTCTCCATGTGTGCTGAGTGCCAAGAAGGATTCACCAAGTGTTGTGAGAGTGAAGAGGCAGGGGGTAGCTGGGAAGAAGTGAGCATGGAGCTGAAAGGGAAGAAATATATATATATATATATTTACCTGTATGAGCACTTTTGCCTGCATGTATGTGTGTGCACCGCCTGCATACCTAGTGCCCCTGGAGGTCAGAAGAGGCACTGGATCTCCTGCAACTGCAACTATGGATGGTTGTGAACTGCTATGTGGGTTCTGGGAACCAAACCCAGATCTTATGGAAGAGCAGAAAATGTTTTCAATCACAGAGACAAAAGAAATCTAAGGGTAAGGGTAGGCATGCGGGTCTGATGCCAGGTTATGGGGTGAGGACAGGCATCACCTAAGGTGTCTGAGAGACTGTGATGAAAGTCCAGTGCATTGGAACACCTCATTGTGAAGGACCCTGTGGACCATGCTTAGGGACCAGGACTCTTCTACACCAACATATTTTCCTTCCTTGCACCCCTTTCTTTCTTTGTGTGTTTGTGGGTGTGTACATGTGTGTGCAGGAGCACATGTGAATATGGAGCCAGAAGTTGACATTTGGTGTCATCTTCTCTACTTTGCACTCAATCTTATTCTTCTTTTTTTTTTTAAGATTTATTTTATTATTTTGTGTGTCTGGGTGTTTTGTCTCTGTGTGTGTCTGTGCAGCATGTGGGAACCTGGTGCTTTAAGAGACAGAAGCGGGCTCTCTATATATCCTCTGGATCTGGAGTTAGAGATGGTTGTTAGCTTCCATGTGGATGCTGGGAATCGAACCTGGGTCCTCTTCAAGAGCAACAAGTGCTTTTAACTGCAGAGCTAACTCTTCAGCCTCCTCCATCTTTTTTGAAATAGTCTCTTATTGAACCTGGAGCTCACCAGTTCAGCTAGGCTGGCCTGCCAGCCAGCTCCAGGGATCTGCATATCTCCACCTTCTGTGCACTGGATCATAGATGCATGCTTCCCCCTTTCTACATGAGTGCCAGCAATCAAACTCAGGTCCTCATTCTTATCTCCCAAGCTACCTGCCTACCTGTCTGTCTGTCTATCTGTCTATCTTCCCCCTCTGTCTGTCTGTCTTATCTATCTGTCTATCTATCTGTCTGTCTATCTATCTATCTTTCTATCTACCTACCTATCTATCTATCATGTGTATGTGTGAGTGCACACACTAGTGTCTGGGGAAATGGGGAGTGTATAGAGGGATATGTGTGTACCATGGTACCTTTGTGGAGGTCAGAGGATAGCTTCCAGGAGTCAGTTCTCTCCTTCCACCATGTAGGTCCTGGGGATCAAACTCAGGTTGTCAGACATGGTGGCAAGTGCTTTTACCTGCAGAGCCATCTTGCTGGTCCTGTCTTTTTGATAATAGTTTTCATCACCCACTTGTTGAAAATACAGTAGCTCT
Source organism: Peromyscus maniculatus bairdii (assembly GCF_049852395.1). NCBI lineage: Eukaryota > Metazoa > Chordata > Mammalia > Rodentia > Cricetidae > Peromyscus > Peromyscus maniculatus. The sequence goes on along the minus strand of NC_134852.1, from coordinate 126,389,893 downwards.
GTCAGTGTTCACCAGAGATGCTTAAAATACGCCACTCCCCAGGTCCAGACTGTTCTTCCATGCTTCACGGATTACGGCATAGCTACATCTTGAACAGGATTATCTAGTCCTCTCACTTTTCATATAGAGTTTGGGAGTCTGCAGCCCTCATTTGGGGTAGGGTTTTAACCCTTAGAAAGCACAATGGCAGTGTAGGAAGTGCTTGTGACCCTGTCTCCTCTGTGTGGCACTGTGTATTCTGCAGCCCACACACAGCAAGTCAGGACCTGTCAACAGTGAGTTCTCTAATGCTGTTTTCTACAGAAACCTCACTTCAAAGCCTGGAGCCTTCACACTCCCTGACTTGCCATTTCCAAAGAGCAGTGAGGAGACTTTGTGGGCAGGTTCGTGGCATCCCTAAGTTCCAGATTCTAGGAGCCTGTGGGAGGCCCTTTGAGTGTAAGTCCTTCAATACATCAGAACAGGTGCCACAAACAATTCACATCCTGCGCTTTCCAAACCCTAAATGCAGCCAAGCCCAGGGCTGAAGTTCTTTTAGCCTTTGCTTTAAGACTTGTATTATCCTACTATAAGATACGAGGTAAGGAAAGAAAGCTTCATTCCATCAGGAGAGCTCACACATAGGGGTCTTTGGCAGGAGACACATCCATTCCTCTTTTGGACTGGGTATGCATGACTGGATTGTCTGGAAGAAGGAACTGGAAAGAAGCCCAGAAGGGTCAACCTTGGGCTGGCTCGACATGCATGGCTTCCCAGGCTGCTGTGCCCTGTCCTTTAACCTCTACAGTCCGGGAAGCCAGCTGCCCTCATAGGGAAGAGCTGTGGCCACCACTGTGGGTTCCTGCTACCCCCATGAGGACATGTTTGAAGGGAGTAACTTCCCCACTGAGAGAGGACAGATTGCAGTTGGGGAGGGAGGTTGGTATCTGTCTGTTGTGATCAAGCTGGGGGCCTAGAGGAGGTTGTGATCCCCGACAACAACGCCAGTGTCATCAGGTGCCTGGATAAGTGGACAAAGCAGTAGGCATCCTACAAGGCCAGAATAATAAGGAACCAACTTTCCAGGACTGCTAATCCTGTTCAGGTCCCTCCGGAGCCGCATCCAATCTTCTCCTGAGTCAACTCAAACTGCCCAGTGTGGCTGATGCTGCACTTGGGTGCAGAGTCTCTTCCCAAATCTGCTGCCTCTCCCCCATGTCCCCTTGCAGTCCTTCATGCCCAGAGAGTTCCAGACACCCATGAATGAAGGTTTTTAGTCCACTTCCTGCTCAGAAATATGGTGGAGCCTCCATTTGCAAAGCTTATAATGTCTGACTGTCTAGCCCCCTTCTCCCACCAGGCATCCATTGTGTAGCCCATGTAACTGAGACAACATCAGAATCACCTGGGAAATTCCCCCCAAATCCATCCATCTGCCATGCATCTCATCTCTCCCTTCCTTCCTCCCCACTTAGAAACCAAGTTCTAGAGTGTAGGGGTACGTATGAAAGATTTGCCATTCTCCAGGGACTCTTGAGACTGTTGGGGAAAGTGGACAATAGTCAGGTGTGTGTGCTGTGATACCAGAGAAGGGGTGTCTATGTAAAGGCAGGGGGTCTGCTATGGATGCCAGAAAAAAAAAACAAAAAACAAAAACTAGTGAATCTCTGTATTAGGAGGAGTAATGATGATTTTTGTATTATGGAGACCTATTTCATGTTATGTTTGATGGATCAACTGAAAAGTATTAACTGGTTGGGTATGGTAGTACACTCCTTTAATCCCAATACTTGGAGGCAGAAGCAGCCCCAGAGGCCTCATTTCTTTTGGGAGGTGCAGGGAAAGCAGAGTCTCAATACGTAGCCGAGGCTGGCCAGAAACTCCTATGTAGACTAGGCTTGCCTTCAACTCACAGAGATTTGTCTGCCTCTGCGTCCCCAGTACTAGGACTAACGTCATGTATGACACCCATAGTCCTTTGACAACACCAGCCTCCAAGGATGGAAGATGAAATGGAGTTTCTAAGACTATCTGTGGAAGAGAGTCGGCGCTCAGCTAATCCTGGCTATTGATTGTGGCAATTATTATCAAAGGAGGAGATATTTTCTCCAGGATCCTTGGAGGAGATACTGCAGCTGTGTAGTAAAATGTCTTCAACACTTTGCTCAGCGTGTATTCAGAGTTTTACAATCCTATCTGTCGTATCACACCTCAGCATGAGCAAAGAGTTATATCAGTTTATTGAATGGAGCCCTAGGTGGGAGAACTCTTATGAGATAGGCACATTGCATTTTAAGTGTTTTTTAAATTATCTTTTATTGTCACATATTCACCGTACATAGTGATGGGTTTCATAAAAGCATTTTCATACAAATACATCAAGTACCCTGCCCCCTCTTCCTGTTTCTTCTTGTAGACCAGAGGTTCTCAACCTTCCTAATGTTGTGACCCTTATGTTGTGGATGCTGTGGGATGGCCTTCTGTATGCTGTGAATGTGTGTTGCTCTCATTGGTTGATAATAAATCAGTTTTGGCCAATGGCAAGGCAAGATAAGTCTAGGCAGTACAATCAAACCGAGGACAGATATGAAGGAAGGAGTCGAGGCAGATGCCAGCCACCCGCTGAGGAAGCAAGACATGTAGAAAATGAGGTAGCAAGCCATGAACATGAACCACGTGGCAAAGCATAGATAAGAAATATGGCTTAATTTAGATGTAAGAGCTAGCTAGTAATAAGCCCGAGCATCAGCCAAACATTTATAATTAATATAAGCCTCTGGTAATTTGGGAAGCGGCTGCCGGATATAATTTGGTGTACAGGACAGAAAGTCCTGCCTCCGGTGAGAGTGGAAGGATGACCTTGACCCTCCAGACCCTCCCTGGCCTGCACCTCCCAAGTTCTGGGATGACAGGTGGCTCATGCCACCTCCTCTAGCTTAGCAGTCTGTATTTGAAATGTCTCAGGTAATTGTGCTTTTCTGGCTGTTTGGGATCCCTGGACTCTGAGCTGCTGGGCTTCCCTTCTGCTGGTGCTCCTGGGTGATCTGGTCACTGGCCCTTGCTGTTTAAGGATCACTTAAGGGCCACTGGGCGTGGGTATTTGATGAGAACTGGTGTGCAAGCAACTTCCCCATGTGGCCTCTGAACATGAGGGGTTACCAGTTTTTCTACTTGGTATAAAAACCCATCTTCTCAGTCTTGCTCCTGCCCAGAACTTAATCAGGACCACAGCAGAGCTTTTATCATTTAAGCTTGCAATTGATCTGACAGGATTTAATGTTGTAAAATTAGGGGTTTGGCTCAGCAGCAAATTCTTGATGTTCACAAATCCTCTGACTTTGGGAATGTGGTTCAGTTGGTAGAGTGCTTGCTTGGTATGCATGAGAACAAGCCCACACCTCTAATCCTAGTACTCAAGAAGTGGAAGTAGGAGAATCAGCAGTTCAAGCCAGCCTGGGCTACAAGAGACCCTACCTTTAAAGAAAAAGAAGTGGGAGGAGGGGCCTGGAGAAACAGCTCATCCATGAAGAGTATTTATTGCATTTGCAGAGGCAAGGGGTTGGTTCCCAGGACCCTCATTGGGTCGCTCACAATCACCTGTAACTTCAGCTTCAAGGGATTCCATGCCCTCTTGTGGCTTCTAGGCACCTCTGCACTCGAGTGCGTGTATATATGTACACACATATGCACATGTGCATGTGCACACACGAAATAGAGAAATGCACATACACATAAATAATAAATAATAAAATAAAAATAAATCTTAAGAACAAAAGGCAGCCTGTTGTTGGTTGTTTTTGCTCTTTGCTCTTCTGAGGGGCCCGCCACCCAGCTCCCTAATAAATCACACATGGAGTTTTATTCTTAATTATGAATGCCTGGCCTTAGCTTGGCCTAGTTTCTAGCCAGTTTTCCTTAAATTAACACATCTGCTTTTTGCCTCTGGGATTTTTCTGTTCTCTAACTTCTGTAAATCATATCTTTACTCTGTGGCTTGCTGTGAAGCTGGGTGGCTGACCCTTGGAGTCCTCCTCCTTCTCTGGCTCCTAGATCCTTTCTCCCAGATTTCTCTTTCTATATATTCTCTCTGCCTGCCAGCCCCACCTATCCTTTCTCCTGCCTTGCTTTTGGCCAGTTCTTCATTAGATCATCAGGTGTTTTAGACAGGCACAGTAACACAGCTTCACAGAGTTAAACAAATGCAACATAAACAAAAGTAACACACCTTAAAATAATATTTGACTACACACATGTATACTGATAAAGCTAAAAAAGAATCTTTTTGTTTGTTTGTTTTAAGATGGCAGGGTCTCTTTGTGTAGTCCTGCCTGTCCTGGAACTCTCTTATGTAGATCAGACAAACCTCCAACTCACAGAAATCCTCCTGCCTCTGCCTCCTGAGTGCTGGGATTAAAGGTGTACCACTATGACTGGCAGCTGATCGTGTTTGCTGTGCCCCTGGTGCTACTGAGTAATGCTTGGTCCGCAGGGTCTTGGTCTCTAGGACTGCTTTGGAAAGGCAGGTTTTTAATTTGAGGCAGGCATCCAGAGCAGCTATTCCGAGTCACTCAACTTGACCTTGAGCATCTGCGGTGCTATTCTCGCTGGCACTTTCTTTGAAGTGGGGATTTTATGAAGTCTGACTTAAAGGGGAGTTAGTAGTTTCTACTATTTTAAAGGACTTGCAGAGTCTTCTACCATCTCTGGGAGCAACAGGAAGATTGCCTCGGTGGAGAAACGGCTTTGCTCAGATGGAAGCCTTTGCACAGTGCTCTAGAGCCTTTTCATAATTTGGTTTTATGTCATGTATGAGCATTTTGCCTGCATGTATAAGTATGTGCACCATGTGTGTGCCTGGTGCCCTCAGGGTCAGAAAAGGGCACAAGAAACCTTGGGACTGGAATTGCAGCCAGCCGTGAGCTACCCTGTGTGTGCTGTGAACCTGGGGCTTCTGCCGGAGCAGCCAGTGCTCTTCTTGTCTGAAGAGTTCTCTTCAGGCCCCAGGCTCATTTTAAAACTGCGGCTTGGGGTAAAACGCCGTGTGTTTCTGATGCCCCATCTTTCCTCACTCAATCTGGCATTCAGTTGCCCTCTCTTAACCTGTTTTGGGAGTACAGTGGGAATGCCACCCGAGCACTCCCTCCAGTAGGACGAGGAACAGTCATTCAGTGCTTACGTGGCAGCTGTGAGTGGGGACCACCATTCTGTCTTCCTGTCAGGTGCCCTAGTACTCCGAGCATTCTCCTCCAAAGTGGCCATCTGTTATGTGCTCTAGGCAGGATGGGAAGAAGAGAGAAATAAAGGGATTCCAGAAGTAGAGAAATTATTGCCAGTAGAAGCCAGGCCAGAGATCAGGACCCCTGCCATTAGCTGTTCATATGTCCTTAAATGAGTCCTGTAGCCTCAGGTCTTCCTTCTGAGATCTGGCTAAGGATCAGTTCTGTATTTTCAAGGAGAGTCTAAACCCTGGAGTTTGAATTTTTTATTTTTAAAGATTTATTTATTTATTTATTATGAACACAGAAGGAGGGCGCCAGATCTCATTTCAGATGGTTGTGAGCCACCATGTGGGTGCTGGGAATTGAACTCAGGACCTCTGGAAGAGCAATCGGTGCTCTTAACCTCTGAGCCATCTCTCCAGCCCTGGAGTTTGAATTTTAATTCATCCATGTGACTTTGGGAAAGCACAATGCCTCAATTTTCTTATCTGTAGAATGGGGATAAGGAGGGTTAATTGAGCTCATACATGATTTTGTTCTATGTTTTTGGTTTGTTTGTTTTGTTGAGACAGGGTCTTTACATAGCCTAGGCTGTTCTGGAACTCGCTCTGTAGACCAGACTGGCCTCGAACTCATAGAGATCTGCCTGCCTCTGCCTCTCAAGTGCTGGAACTAAAAGTTTGCACCACCACATCTGGCTTGTTTTTGTTTTTGAGAATGGATCTCATGTAGCCCAGGCTGACCTCTACCTCTCTTTCTAGCCAAGGATGACCTTGCACTAATCCATATGCTTCTGCCTCCTAAGGGCTGAGTTTATAAGCATGGGCTACCATGCCTGGTTTGTGTGGTACGGGGCCTTGAACCTAGGGCCTCCAGCATGGCAGGCAAGCACTCCACCAGCTGAGCCACATCCCTAGCCCCTGAACTATGTGAGGTCCTTGAAGGAGTGAGCTCCTAGAGGGCAGAAAACCTATGTAAACTGGTTCATTCAGCGACTCCAGTTTACCACAGGTCCTCTTTGAAAGCTGCCCTCAGCGCAGCAGTGAACAAAGCTGTAGAGTCCATTAGCAGCAGGTCGCAACCTGTGGGTCGAGACCCTTCAGGGTCGGACATCCTGTATATCAGATATTTACATGACGTCCCATGACAGTAGCAAAATTACAGCTATGAAGTAACAACAAAGTAATTTTATGGTTGGGGGTCACCACAACACAAGGAACTGTATTAAAGGGTCACAGCATTAGGAAGATTGAGAGCCACTGAGAGAGAGAGAGAGAGAGAGAGAGAGAGAGAGAGAGAGAGAGAGAGAGAGAGAGAGAGAGAGAGAGAGAGAGAGAGAGAAGAGAGAGTTTCACAGAGGAACTGTGGGTACTCCTTTTGGCCTTTCACCATGGTGGCTTCGTTTTCTGTATGTAGAACTCACAGAGATGCACATGGCTCTGCCTCCTGAGTGCTGGGATTAAAGGAATGCACTGCCACAAACGGTGAACGGTAGCTGCCTTATTCTTCTGAGTCAGGGTCTCTCACTGACTGGTTGGCTAGCAAACTCTGTGATGCCCAGGTCTCCCCACCCCAGCCCCCAGCACTGGGGTTACAGGTGTACACTGTGGAGTCCAGCCTTTCACATGGGTGGTGGGGATTCAAGCTCAGGTACTCATGCTGGCATAGCCCCAAGCCTGGGTTTCATACATAGTTTACCCCTCACCTTTCCTGTACCAAGCAGGTTCCCCAGATCTCAGAGGCCTTCTTTCTTCATGCATAAAAAGGCAGCCAGTAATACTGTACAAAGGAGATCTGAGAGCGAGATGCTGTGTTAAATGAGTTGACACCCATCCGCCCTTGGCATGTGCTGGAGTCATAGCACATGCTCTTAAATACTAGCTGCTTGCAGCACCTCTGGTTCCAGGGCTTCTGAGTCAGTGGCTCAAATTGGAAGCTCCACTGGTTTCTGGAAGGGAAACCATGCCGTCTCCTCTCCGTGGTCTTGTGGTTCCAGAGGGCTTTGGAAACAGTCTCCTTTGGAGGAATACAAGGCTCGGGTTGTCAGGAGACCTGGGCTTTCCCGAGGGTCATCAGCGGAGAGTGTCCCAGCTGGATCTCACTCTGGGTGTCCTGAAGAGGATGAGCCTTGGCCTGTGGTTGCATCATCTCTGATTTTATGGATATTAACATTTAACCCAGCTGTGTAAAGACACGCTGTGGGGGGTACCAGTTTCTGATGGGACCACGTGTGTTCACCGTATACCGATAATAGATCAGATGCCCATTTCTGAAAGGCATCTGCAGTCTCAGGGTGTGTCACTTTGGCCTTGCTCTTCAGACACTTTTTTTCTGGGTGTATTTTTTTTTTTAAAAACTAATTGTTTCATTTTTAGTTAGTTTACAAAATAATAGTTTTTATTTTACACCATTTTCATACACTTGTATCACTAACATCATACTTTGCTCACATCCACTATTACACTCTCTGGGCTCCTTCCATTTTGTTTTTGAGAGAGTCTCCCGATGCATTTGGAGGGCTGATTTTGAGCTCTTGGTCTTCCAGTTTCAGCCTCCTGAGTGTCGGGATTACAGGTGCCCACCCTTAGTGGAGTTGCTTCTTGGAGCCAGGCAGTAGGTAGAGTTGGAGAGAGATATGCCACTTCTTGGTGGAATGCTTTACCCAGGGTGCAGCTGGCTGCTGGAGCCTCTGAGGGTTAACTCTCTTTCCTGAAGAGATCCCAGGGGCTCCTGGAGGAGCCAGCAAGTGTCTACAGCTCTGGGAAGTCACAGAGGGCTTTTAATTCTGCTTCAGTCAAGTTGACCACCTTGAACTTGCCAATGGAAAGTGAAAAATACTGGATTCCTTTGTGTTCTCTCTCTCTCTCTCTCTCTCTCCCTCCCTCCCTCCCTCTTTTTTTTTTTTTCCTTCTTCACTGCTAGGGACCAACCTTGGGGCCTAGTGTACCCTAAGTAAGCATTCTATCATGGAGCTGTATTCCTGACCCATGCTATCTTAGCAATGATAATTATCTTAATTTTAAACACAATTATGCCAGGCTGTTTATTTGCTTGTGAAAGAGCATTTGCAGATACAAACCCTCTCTCTGACAGCCAGCAGGGGGCAAGAGAGAGGAGATTCTTCTGTCCAAAGCACCTGTCCCCTCCTGTGTGCCATGCAAAGGAACCAAAGACACCGGGTGGAGCCAGCAGGGTGAATGCTCAGCCCCACAGAGGAAAGCTCTAAGCTCTGGGGCTTTAGGAAGGAGACAGACCCATACAGGCCATTTTCCTGGTGGTCCTGTCCTTACTTCTTCCTGCCCAGCCTGTGTTGGGCTTGGTCCACTGGGGCCTGTCTGTAGTCTCCTGGTTTCTTCTTCTCCTGCCTTACCTGGGTCACAGCAGATCTGGGTGCTGGTGTAGTGCAGCTGGTCTTCACCACAGTCAGTTAGCTTTCTGGGCAGCACCTTCACCCCTCTGGTTTCCTAGGGCAGAGCCTGCCCTTTGTTCTTTGCTTTATGTGACCCCATGTGACTGTAAGTCTTTGGTGACTGATTCTGGTCCTGTCTTCTCAGAAAAGCAAGGCCCTTTCAAGAGTACACACTCCCACTAGCCCAGAGAACTCTATCTCTGTCTCTCAGCTCACTTAACCCACCCCCCCAGTGCCCTTCCTAGAGTACTAATAGCAATAACAACTCCAGGGGTGGCGATGTGCCCGCAGATGGCCTGGTCCTGGGGTTGCATGCTGTGCACACTACCACCGGTTGCCACAGGTGGGGAGACTGAGGCATAGAGGGGGAACCAGCTGACTGAAGGTCACAGCACCGACTAGAACTGCTCTGAAGACTGGCTGTAGCCTGCTTCTCTCCTTGCTGCCTGCTCCTTCTGAGCCTCAGTAACTGCTTCTTATCTCGGGGCTACCGCAGCAGCTCAGAGCCGGTTTTCCATGGCTGCTTCTGACAGCTGCTTCCTTCCAGCCCTTCTCCGGTCTGGGGAGAGGAAAGCCCACACCTGGGGCTGGCAGAGTCCTCAGAACTCATTCTCCCTGGTCTCTGCACATGGTGAATGTGTTTATTGCTCTTGTCACACTGTCTCCTGAAGTGCGGGCACATTAAGGATGGATATTATTTTCATAAAAGCCATTGGGGAGAAAGGGGAAGGAAAGACAGAGTTTGGGTATCTGAAGGAATAATTGGATTTATCCAGTCATTGTGGGAAGTGACAACATGCCAAGAAGTGCAGTTGATGGTGCTTGTGGGTCTGGATTTGTCAGGCATGTGTTTTTAATTACCTTGTCTCTGTTGTCATTATTTTAATAGAGACCTAATTTTGAGAATGGGGTTCATTATTTAATTAAACATTATTCAGCAGAGTTGGCAAATGAGCTGCGCCTGTTGCTCAGTGCTGCCCCCCAGTGTGCGCTGCATGGATTGTCAGGGTTCAGAAATACCAGGCAATAAAAATACATTTTAAATTCCATCAAGCGTCAGTTAATGCTTCTACAAGGATGCCAGGACTCAGGACAAACATAAGCATCTGTCATCACTGTGTGCTCAAGGAGTGCCAAGACACTGGTTCCAGTGACTTCTAGTGATTCACAAATGCCAGGCAAAATCCATCCTTTTCCTTTCTTCCCTGGAGAGTGAGCCTCGTCACAAACACGTGTGGCCTGCACATGGGACTGGAATAATTGCTGCCTTTGGGTTTGTTAGAGAAGATGAGTCCCTGAGGAAGAAGGGCCCTGGTGGTGTTTGTACATAAGACGAGGTGTTTGTTTCTATCTTTGGTTTGCTAGGCTCAGGAAGGGTTTTGGCTCGAGACCGTATTGAGAAAATGTCATAATTTTTATGTCTGCAAAGTTGTGCTGCCAGGCCGCTGTTTGCTTCACGTTTGCCAGCTTGTGTCTGCGCTCAGAAAGATTCTTGGGAAGAGCGGCAGGCTCCAGAAGAGGACGGGCAGAGCCCAGATTCATCCGAGGGTAGATTGCGATTGAGTCTGCTTGCCTCCCTGCAGTGGCTTTGACAGGTCCCACTGGAAGATGAAGTAGACTGTGACCTGGTGACCTTGTGTGAATGGCAACAACCACAGTCACCACACACGTGTAGTGATCAGTGTCTACTCTCTTCCCGCTAGATGACTGTTGAGGTAGCTAAGAGAGGGGAGAGATAAAAACAGAGGTGCTAAATATAAACTCATCTTTTTGTTTGTTTGTTTATTGGTTTGAGATATAGTCTCCCTGTGTAGACCAGGCTGGCCTTCCAGCTCACACAGATCTGAACAGATCTGACTGCCTCAGTCTCTCCAGAGCTGGGGTTAAAGGTGTTTGCCTCCACACCCTGTTTCGGACCTGTTTTTTCTTTTCAAACATAAAGAGATCAAAGTATTAGCGTATCTTACTTATTAATTAGGGTATTTCCTCCTTCTAATCTTTAATTACTCTCTGCATAACCAGCTTTCATTGATGAAATGGTTCTGACAGCATGACATCCGGGACTGTGGCAACTGAGCACTCTTTGTTCATTTATTTCTTCACCCTGTTCCACCATGGATTCTAAGCAGCTTGTGGGGAGGAGTAAAAATGACTTTAAAAAATTACACAAGAATGTATGTCCACTTAGGAGATGAAGCCCTGGGCCCTGGGCCCTGGGGGGAGGGGAACGGGACAGGAGGGTGGGAGTGGTACTACGGCTGAAACATGCTCAGTTCTGGAAGGCTGTGTGAAAACATGATGTGCCCACCAGTCCAGCTGGATCCCAGAAATTGTGCTCCCCACTACCCCTTCCCAACCTGTAGCACACTCTCCCTTCCGGAGAGCCCAGGAGGCGCCAAGACGAAATTGCTTTGTCTGTCCTCGTGCTGTGACCTGGGTGACTTCAGGCATTTGGAAGGGGCCGTTGTGGGGAGCTTATTTTAAGAAACGTTTTATTATCGTGACACTCAAGCCTTGCAAGTGGCTCCAGGACCTCACACTCTGGTGGGCTGCAGTGATAAGGGGACCAAAAAAAGGGAGTGTTATGTGGAAGGGATGCTGGGGTGAACGCTGCTGCCTTCTGGAGGTCATCAGGAAGCATGCTGCTGCCCAGGCTCCTGGGAAGCTAGCCCAGAGCATCCAGCTGAGATGCAGATCTTGCTGGGTCACAAAGGGTAGGCTGAGCAGGTGCAGTGAGCCTCCAAGGGCATCCTTGCTTGTCGGAGTCAACCACAGGTCCATAGCCAGGAGAGCGGCTCTCCTCACCTGCTCACTGTTAGCCATCTCCCGCTGCCACTCCCTGCCTCCGTGACCTCCACCCCACATCCACTAGACATGTCCAGCTCATAAAGCCTTTGCCCCCATCCTCTCAGGTCATAATGCTGGCCTCCATTTCTCAGCCAGAAACCTGGAAGTAGCCTTGATTCTCCTTCACCTTGTTCCTGTAGTAAATGCCATTGGTTCTAGTTTCAGGCTGCTGGGCCAGTTCCTAGCCTCTCCCACAGCACACTGCAGGGGCCTCGTGGCCTCTGCGTGCTTTTCCCCACTGTGTGTTGTCCCTGACACTGCACTCAGGCTGCCCTCGAAGACTAACAGGGGTGGGTTAGTTCCCTCATTTCACTGTGCCTTGGTTTTGTTGTCCGTGAAATCAGGGCAGCAATAGGGCTCATACCAAAATGTTTTCAGGAGGATTAAAGTCCTTCACATACACAGAGTTCTTAGAGCAGCCTAGAGCACACAGCTAAGCCCTGGATAAATAGTGGATTTTTACTGGTTGCCAATGATTTCTAGGCCATCCTCTGTATAGAAGCTACAGAAACTTTTGTAAGAAACAACTTTGATCTTGTCTCTTATAGCCCATCCCCTGGTTTGGAAGAGAATTGAATTCCCACTAGTATTACATGGCCATAAGCATCTCTCACTAATGTGCCTCCCCAGCCTTATATTTTATGGCCTTGTCCACAGGCCACCAGGTTCCCCTGCTCATGCTTTTTCCTTTTCATTGACACCCTTAGTTTCTTCCCTCCTCTTTTCATGCTTGGACCAATCTTCTTTCGAGCTTGGCTCAAGTGCCACATCTTAGGCTTTTGCTGATGCTCCCCTGACCCCACGTGTGGCTGCTTTATAGTCTTTACCTGCCCTTCTCTATTCTGACACTACTGTTTCTTGGGTGCTTTCTGGGCCTTCCTTGGAGAAGCCCTAATTAGTCCTTACCAATGACTGAATAATGACCCCACCACTTCTTTCTCTAGATTTTATTTTATTATTATTATTATTAATTATTATTTTTGTCAGAGCTGAGGACCGAACCCAGGGCCTTGTGCTTGCTAGGCAAGCGCTCTACCACAGATCTAAATCCCCAACCCCTTATTTTGTGTTTTGCCTGTATATGTCTGTGTACCACATGTGTGCCTGGTGCCTGAGGAAGCGGTGAGCCTCCATGTAGGGAACTGAACTTGGGTCCTTTGCAAAAACAAGTGCTCCTAACTGAGACAATTCTCCAGTGTCCATCACAGCCAATGCCCAGTGATGCCATCACTTCTTATTTCCTGCGTCCCATACACTTGCCTAGTTCTGTTATTAAATCCTTATTACCCCACAGTAGGAGTAACTGTTTAAATCTTGTTTTGGAGTTGAAGAAATGGGAATCTAAGAAGGAAGAACAATTGATACCAGGTCACACAACTGTGAAGAGAATGAGCCTAGATTTTATTCAGGTCCAAGTCTGTGAACTTTTTAGATAACTGCAGTGAGATGAGAGAGTTCTTCCCTGGTTATGGGCGCCGGCTGGGACCATCCCCATTTGAAAGTGAATCGTCTTCCATTCCTGTGTTTTTTGAGCATCCATCATGCTATAGTCTTGTGTGGGGTGAGAACTCATAAGAGGTACCCGCTAGATTCTGTTTAGTTTTTATTGTGAATTAATCTAAGACTACCTGGGTGATCGCTGCTAAGGGTGGTCCATGTGTTAAACTAAATTTTTTAAGCTTAGAAAGTCTCTTAGTTGGGCTCCAAGCTGCAGGCTGCCAAATCGGGGGAGGGGTGGTGGTGGTGGAGCTATCCTGCTGCAGACTCCAGCTGGGAATAGAACTAAGTGCTAGAGAGCAGCTCCCACAAGGTCCTGGGCAATTTGAGCCCGTCACCACCACATAAACACTCAAACAAGCAACTAAACAAATAAATAGAACAAGGGCTTGTTTCTGGGTTCACTCTAGACTTTTTATTTTAGATTCTCTTAGAGTAAGTCCCTGGGAACCAACCTTGAGTCTCCTGCAAGAGCAGTAAGTGTTCTTAAGCATTGAAACATCTTCCCAGCACCCTTAATTATTAATTTTATCAGAACTCAGGCTGGAGAAATGGCTCAGTGGTTAAGAGCACTGACTGCTCCTCTAGAGGTCCTGAGTTTAATTCCCAGCAACCACATGGTGGCTCACAACCACCCATAATGAAATCTGGTGCCCTCTTCTGGCCTGCAAGGACACATATAGGCAGAACACTGTATACATAATAAATAAATAAATAAATAAAAAAAGAATTAAATATTTAAATTTTTTTTAATCAGAATTCTTTATTTGGGTGACTTTTGGTCTCTGACTATGGAGCAGGAAGACGTTTCACCCCAGGTCCCACATCTCATGCATGTTGGCTTCCTTGGTCATGTGTTTAGTGTGTCTTCTCGCTTGTCCTGGGGCCAGCTTTCTGGCCCACCTGAAGCTACTTTCAAAATTCAGGATTGGTTTTTGTTTTAATACAGAGTCTCTCTGTATTGCAGTCCAGGCTGATCCGGAGCAGCTCCTGATTGCCCTGCTTTTCCTCCCAGCATGCCCGGATCACTGGCTTCGGATCATCAGCCTGATGTCGAGTTTGTTTTTGTTAACTTCCTTCCCAGAAACAGCTCTGGACTAATCAGAGTTCCCAGCATTAATGGCTCTGCTTTCCTCCCCTCTGTTCTCTCTCTAAACAAAGACTTCGTGTTTTAATAGGCACAATAACAGTAAAATTAGCTTGATTAGGCTCCAGGTGGATTTAAAATGTAACCTAATGGCATATCTGCCTGGCTTGGAAGTCATGCGTTTTATTTTGTGCACAGGATGTGTCACAGTGACTGGGGTGTGGAAGGATGATTGAATTAAAGTGGCCATCTTTAGATCCTGCCTCATGGTTTTCAGCCTATTAAAACTGGAGAAACCTGGTCCCGAAGTTGGGAGCCCGTCCACCTGCCCTCTGTCCTTGATGTGTGTTATACCACAAGCGTTAGCAGTCACCCTCCGCCTCTACTCACTCCTCTGGGAACCTTCATGGTTCTTGGAGAGCTCGGAATGGGAGGAAGGGCCTCTGAGATGGCTTAGCAGGCAAAGATGCCCGCTGCCAAGTCTGGCAACCAGAGTTCAATCCCCAGGACCCCCATGGCGGTAGGAGAGAACTCAGGCGGGCAGTTGTCCTAGCTTCCTCATGCACATCATGGCACGCATGCCCTTCTCTCGAATTTATTTATTTATTGGTTGAGACTGGGTTTCTCTGTGTAGCCCTGGCTGTCCTAAAACTAGCACTGTAGACCAGGCTGGCCTCGAACTCACAGAGATCCATCTGTCTCCTGAGTGCAGGGATTAAAGGTGGGCACCACCACAGCTAGTAGCTCCCTTCTTTCGCTGCAAGTCCTCGTGTATGCTTTCCTTAAGTAGCAAAGCCCCACGCTGGGGTGCTAGCTATTCGTCTAAGTGCTTTTTCATCTCTGCTAAGAGGAAGCCGAGGCACAGAGCACCCGCCTACTTATCAGCCAGACCTGATTAATGTGTGACTTGTGTGTGTGCGTGGTGGCCCCAAAAGGCCTTGGAAAAGCAGGGGTTTTGTTTCTTCCTTTGGATCAAAGGTATAGGCTTTATGTTCCCTGAGCTCACTAGGAACCCAGAATATCACACCTAGTATTTGAATAATATAGTAATTAGCATACAGTGGTAATATTTGGGAGCAGGGACAGAACCTTTTGCCCCTGGTCATGGCTGCTTCATTTTGGAACCTTTACTAAGTTTCTGGGCATTGTTATAAGCACAGCCCAGGAGGTAAATGTAAAAATAATTTTCTTGCCAGTTTTTTCTATGTGGTATCCTAGCGACGATGGTCTGGCTGTCCTTGGATGTTGGGGCACAGGCTAGGACAGTGTCAGCACAGACCAAAAGGAGGGATATGAAGGGCACAATCAGAGTTGACCTTTCAAAAATCAATGTAGGGGCTGGAGAGATCACTCAGTGGCTAAGAGCACTCACTGAGCCTCATCCTGTAGCCCATGCTGATCTTGAACTCATAGCAATCCTCCTGCTTCAGTCTCCTAAGCTTTGTGATTACAGGCACGCACTACACACGCCTGTATTTTTAAAGGTTTCCTAATTTTGGTTATTTTTAAGCAGTCATTTTATGAACTGATCATCAAAGTAATATGTTTATTGTCAGACAAGTTAGCAACACCAGAAAATCTCAAGGAAGAGGATAAAAAGCCCACCGTGGTTCTGACATATTGGCTCAACGCCTGCTTGTCTGCTTTACTGAACCATATGCTGAAATCAGACATACCCCGTACCACCATGGACAGTAATTTGTGCATACTAAAGTTTGAATACCTGTGGGCTAGAAGGATAACTGACAAATCTCTACAAGAAGGCTGGGGGCAAAATGATTCCCCTTTAAGACAAGATCCAGTCCCAGTGGCCAGTGTGTGCGGGTGAAGACGAGCTGTATTCCTGTTTGCCCTGAAGGTTTGTTCCATTCTGCTTTCGTATTAGGGTTTTACAGCTCTAATATGGGCTAATAGATTTACTTGTGAGGCTCTTGTGCCATAGCTGCCATATGCTTGCCGCAGGGCGTGGATGAAATCAGTTATTAAGAAAAAGGAGCACCAAGCAGCTCCATGGAAAGTGCTTCCCCCCACCTCAACACATGCACAGTCAAGATCGTCTGCTTTAGAATCTTTTGTTTATTCTGCAGTAAATATTCTATGTGTATTTCACTACATAGCCCAGGCTGGCCTCAGGCTCACAGAGCTCGGCCTGCCTCTGCTTCCTGAGTGCTGGGATTTTAAAGGCGTGCACTACTGTGTCCGGCCCCAAGTGGATCATTTTTAAACTTGAATGTGTTTTACTGTAAGGATGTATCACACATTGTATTAGCTAGTCTCTTATGTGTTTAGGTCATTGTAATTATGTACTGTTATGCAAATGGTGACACCAGTGAGTGCATTTTGTGGATAACTAACTAACTGTGGAGCTGATGGCTCACGGAAACTGAGTGTTTTTAAGGCTTTTATTTCATATTGCCAAATTGTCCTCAGGAACATTGTACACATCCTACAGTAGGTCTGTCTATTTCCCTTCACTGAACTAGAAATTATTCAAAAGAATCTTCCACAGCATTCCTGTTCTTTATTTTTGGACGGCCCAGGGTTTCTGTTCATTGCTTGGCCAATTTGTCTGGGTGAAGAATTTTAAGTGAGGCTAGAGATACGTGAATACTGGTGACTTTTTGTGGCAGGCTGAGCTTGTTATCCATTTTTTTTAAACTGTCCTTGATAGACATCTAAAGACAGTATAGTAATACTTAAAGGACACATACAGTTTTAACAAGTGAATTTGGTATGATTTTTAAGGTTTCTTTCTTTTTCTTTTTAAATTTCTTTTTATTTTTTGTATGTGTATAGGTATTTTGCCTGCATGTATGTATACTACAGGCATGCCTGATGCCAGAGAAGGCTGAAAGAGGGCATCAGATTTCCTAGAACTGGAGTTGGAGGCAGATGTGGGTTTAGGACTTGAATCCAAGCCCTTTGGGGAAGTAATTGGTGCTCTTTTTCCCCCCCAGGACAGGGTTTTTCTTTGTAGTCCTGGCTGACCACAAGCTCAGAGATCTGCCTGCCTCTGCCTCCAGGGTGCCAGGATTAAGGGCGTGCGCCACCGCCTGGCACAGTTGGTGCTCTTCGCCATGTTTGCAGCCCCACTGACTTCATTTAGTTTTGTATGCATGTGTGTGTGTGCTCGTGTGGTGTTGGAGCCCATTTCTAGGTTTCCTAGGGGCTTTACCCAGCAGGTCTGCATAGAGAGGATGATTAATTAGACCACAGGCCTGAGTGCACGTGTCTGAGATGGTCTGCACTTTGCTGTGCTGGGGGGAGGTCTTTTGCTCCACCCCTTGGCATTCCTTTAAATACCCCAGGGCAGAGACAGTCAAGGCCCGATGGAATTAGGATCTGGGCCCTCTTGAGGCTATTCTGTATTTTCTATCTTTCTCTCTCCTTCTAACTTATATTTCCTGCTGCTTCCACTCAAGAGTGCTCTGGGGAAATGTGGGGTGAGTGATGGCCCCCCACAATGTGGAGGCTGGAGGTTGACCCTGTCTTTCCTGATTGTTCTCCACCACATATATTGAGGCACCTTACGTATAACCACACTGAACTGGGAGGTTCCTGATTCAGCTAGTCTTAGCTAGCCAGCTTGCCTCCAGAACCTTGGCTTCACCTCCCCAGCCCTGGGATTATAGGCAGGCCATGACACCCACCCAGTATTACATGGGTGCTGGGAATTGGAACTTAGCTCCCACTGAGCCAGCTCTTCGGTATGATTTGTGATTTGGAAAATAGTTTACTGTCTTGTATCATAGAGGCGACGGAAAACAGCATTTGTATATTTATCCAAAGGAGATACGAGTTAAACAGCTCTTGGGAGAAGCATTGTCCTATCCCATCCCTGCACTGTAGAGACTAGAGAGCAAAGGTGTTTCTGAAGGACCTGGAGCCGTATGTGAAGGTTCCCAAATCTGCTCAGTGTTTGCTCATTGAGGTAAGACAGCCGTGGTCAGGCAGAGATGAGAAAGCACATGAAGGTCTCAGGACCCATAGGTAGACTGTTTTCCAGGGCCTGTAGGCTGCCTGCCCCACACACCCACTGGACAAGATCCTCAGGCATGGACGCCCACTTTCTGCCCGGTCATCTCCACCTGTTGATTACCAGTGTACTTCCTCCTCAAGCCCCTGCAGCTGGGGCACCTCCTCAGGGAAGGCTTTCTTGATTGCTGAGTCAGTTTGGGGTCTCTTGCCTAGCGGCCTGCGTGCCCCTGTACTTTTGGGCGACCACTGTAACGAGTTTGTTCTGCATTTTAGCTCTCATCCAGACCAGACTATCCCGGCTGTGAGTGCAGGAACTTTATCTTCTCGGTGTAGCTGAAGGCACATTCTAAGCCTTATTTTTATTTGAATATTTAGATGCTAATGAATGAATTAGAAGTGTGTGTGGGTTGCTGGGCGGTTCTATTTCCGACTGCGTGCAGAAGCAGAAGAGAAGTCCCTTATTACCAAGGGCATTGAGAGAAGAAAAACACAGTTGGGGCTGCCAAAGCCAATGGGTATGGTGTACTTCGCTGGTGCCTGTCAGTGGACCCCTAGGGTATGGGGGTCAGCAGCCACATCCAACCAAGCATTCTTTCCTGGCTTACCGGAATCCGCTGGGCAATCCCCTAGGGGTTGGTTGTTAAAGCCGAGCTTCCAGAAACATTGTGCGGAAGAAGAATTCAAGGTCAGGGCTCTCAGAGGGTTTTTGGCGGCGCGTGGACATCGTACCACGTAACCTACAGCCTGGTTCTCATAGTTGATGGGTGCTTGGTGCAAGGGTTTGGCAGGGCTATTGGTGGCTGGCTGGGCGCCAGAGCGCCCGCAGTGGTGAGGCCGTAGGTCCTGCCCTCCCCGCGCGCTTGCTTCCCTCCCCTCCTCCATCTCAGCCTCCTCCGGCTTGCAGCATCCTCTGCAAGGGAAGGAATGTGCCAGTCTGGGACGCGCCGTCCTGGCCGCGCAGCAGCACCTAGGGCGCCCTCTGGACTGCCAGGGGCCGGCGTCTGGCTCTGCGCGGCGCGCTTGGGTCGGCGCTGATGTCAAGTGGGTGTGGGCTCTTCGCAAAGGCCCCGGCGAGGACGAGGAGGGCGCACGATGTGCGGTGGGCGCTTGGAGGCCCAGCCACGTTCCGTGGCCCAAAGCTGTTGACCGGTGGACCACTGGGGCCGGAGCGGGCGCATGGAGCCTTGGCGCTGCCCGCCCCGGGATGCACGCCCCGCCACCCTGGAGTGCTGGGGAGAGCCGCGGGCAGCCTGCAGGTGTGTGCACGCACGAACTTTCTCGGGCAGGACGCGGGGATCGTGGGCTGCGGTCTGTGCTTTGTGTCTGGGCGCGGTGGGTTAAGAGACCCCCTAGCTGCTCTCGTCTTGGGAAGGGCGCGCCGGTAGCTGCCCGGCGGGGTTAAGAATCTCGTCTCCAAGTCCCGCCTATGTTCATGGTAATAGGATTCTCTCTCTGCAGACAGTACGGCTTTCCAAAATCGCCGGTGGTGCGTGGGAACTGAGAGGCCCCAGAGGTGTGGGAGCTGCAGGTCCGAGGCAGGCTCTGAAGGAGGCGGGAGGTGGCTAGTGGTTCTGCACCGGGTGGGCCGATGATCCCACCTCCCCGCCCTCCCAGAGCCTTTCCTTGTACACTTTCTGGAGAGTGAAAGCCTGAAGCTGGCTGTGGAAAGGTCAGGGGTCAGCTCCTCATGAGTGACATCTCAGGTGTCGGACACTTCTTCCTGAAAGAAGGCAGGGCTTTGTTCCAATCTCCCTTTGCACCCCAAGCCCTGAAGCCTGGGGTTCTAGGGCTAGGGCTCCGGTGCTGTCACTCATCTTTCTTGGCATCAGCACCTCCTGGTAGGCAGGTTAATTATTAATATGTATCGGCTGGCGACAGAGACTCTGGAAATGAGATTGGTGGTTCGCCCCCACCCCCCACCCCCGCTTGCCATTTTAGTCCATAATACTGCAGTGTATTTCCAAGGAGAATGTGGGCATTCTCCCAGGAAACCAGTATTCGGGAGGGAAACCTTTTTCCTGTCTGTGGGACAACCAGACTCCCTGGGGAGGACAGCAAGCCAATATTCCTTCATTTTTATCTTTTTTTTTTTTTTTTTTTTAAAATTAACAGTATTCACCTTTCCTCTGCCTTTGGAAACCAACTGCACTCTAACACCAGACTGAGCTCTTTAGTGTGCTCCTGGAGTTTGAGCTGCAAATGCTGCGTGCAATGCCTGCACTCTACAAGTGCCTCTGGTGCCGCTTTGAGAACGTGGGTCTGTGGCAGGACCTCTGGCAGGACCCTGACAGCGGGTACCCAGTCTGGGCCCCCAGTAGACAAGAAGACAAGCCTAGGTGTGGAACTGTGGGGGCGGGGTGGATGAAGCCCTCGCCCTCAGGCAGTTTCAGTTTCCTTTTGGCCCCGGCAGGAGAGCATGGGTTCTGTCATCACCCAGCACTAGGTGTGCAGTGCAGCTTAGGGTATTTCTGCCTGGGCCCCAAGGAACGGAAGGGGAAGAGGCAGGCTGCTGCCGATGGAGGCTGTGGGTGTGAACGAACTCTGGGGATACATGGAAGTAAGCGTAAGGAGAGTTGACACCTTCAGCCTTCCTCGCAGTTTTGAGTCTTGAGACCTGGGAAGCTGTGATGGACTGCTTTCCCAGCTTAGGAGAGAGGGCTTGGTCTGGTTAATGAAGGGCCAAGAACCGGGGCAGTGCGTGTGATGAGAAGAAAGACTGTGCGAAGTGGAAGGAGGTGGACTTAGGGGGGGCGGGGGGCAAGGAGGCCAGAGGCTCTGGAGCAGGCCTAGTACCCTCTACACTCCAGTTTTCTGAAGACTTCCTCAGGAACTTGACTCATTCGGTTCCTCTTCCCCTCCACTCCGTGTGCTAGCCAGGCCAATGGCTGCTGAGACAGAGCTATCTCACCCCAGTCTTTCAGGCAGAAATAGAGGGCTTGTCTGTAAGGAAACTGCTTCCCTAATATCCTGGATAATTGAGGGAACTGTACCATGGGTTTCTTCAGCAGGGCCTGCTGGTCTGTACACTCTGGGTACCACTGCCAGCACTCAGGAGTGTTGTCTTCTCCAGTGGTGACCCAGGCATTGGTGCTGTGTAGAGGGGTTGGAGGCACCTCTGATTGTGAGCTGTTTTTCCTGTTTAGGGAGTTGACCCCAATACACTGTCTAATAACGCCGCTGTCCATGTCTCAATATTCATTGATAATGGCCCCGTCTCTCCCTAGTGAAGCCATCCAAGGGGATTCCGTAAAGAGACAGTGAATAGTAGTATCCCCTAGGCGCTGTGAGTTGAATGGGAAGGGACCAGGGATTGGAGGGTTTCAGGGAAAGCAAAGCCGTTTTCAGGGAGGCTTTGGGATTGTGGGATGGGTTGTGGGGTCAGAGGATATGACTATTTGGAAGTGTCCATGTGTTGTGTGCCCCACCCTCCCCCATCTTGCTCTTTGTCTCTACTCTGAGTGGAACAGATAGACTTGAGTCCAGCAGCAGCTGAGGCCGCTGCTGGACACTGACTCCAGGAGCCTCTGAGGGCAAGAGAGGAGTGCTCTGAAGGTTTGTTCTGAATCAGGTGAAATCAGGGAATCTGAATCAGGGAAAAAAATTATAAAGATCCTCTGGGGATTGCACTGTGTCTTGTGAGGGGCAAAGGGCCCCTATTCCAGGCCTGCGTGCTGTGGGCATGCAGAAACAGGAAGAGAGAGAGAGAGAGAGAGAGAGAGAGAGAGAGAGAGAGAGAGAGAGAGAGAGAGAGAGTGTGTTTTTTAGTGGAGTTGGGTTTGAACTCCGTCTCTGCTCGGTGTTCTTGAGGCTGAGTCAGTTTCTTCACCTGTGAAATAGGGGTAAGGAAACCCGACTCAGGAAAGACAGCTTTTGTGATCTAATGGATCCTGTGTGTGAAAGTGGCATGACATTCCATGTTACGTGGGGCTGTGCACCTGGTGCTGCTGGACTCGCCTTCCTGTGTTGTGTCATTGAATTCTCAACAGTTTTAGAGGCAGATGCTATTGTTCACATTTTATTGATGAAGAAGTTGAGCTTTTAGGAATTACTTGATTGCTTCTTTGAAACCATCATTTGAGAGTTTCTGAATTCAAGTTTCCTCAAATATGTTTGTGTACCTTTCTTCACTGACCTGTCTTGCTGCTGTAGGCAAAATCAGGCATAAGTTGTAAAATAAGTGCGATGTTCCTATTGGCCCCTTGTGCTTTTGGGAACCTCTCACTTCCCATCATCCCACAAGCTCTGGAGCTAATGGGTATGACACGTGCTTGTCTGTGACTTTTGAATGTCTCTTGTGTGGGAGAGACTCTTGCCTCTAGCCCTCACTTTTAGGAAGTTGTCGTTGGCTGGGAGATGGCTTGGTGGTAGAGTGCCTGCTGCTCAAGCCTGAGGACCTGAGTTCAGATCCCAGCACTTAAAAGCTGGGTGTTACTTCAACTCGGCGGAAGGAGACAGGCTGGTACTGGGGCTCTCTGGCCAGCTTCTCCTTGAAAGCAGCCAGCCCTGGGTTTGGTGAGAGATCCTGTCTCAAAAGATAAGGTGGAAAGTCTTTGATGAAGATGTTGACCTCTAGCCTATATAGCCATATGTACACGTGAGTGCATCTTAACACACACATGTATACATATATACCATATACATAACACACACACACACACACACACACACACACACACACACACACACACACATTAAAAAAACAAAGGTTATCTATCTCTTTGGTTTGGTGTTGGGCAGGACGAGTCTGGTCAGAGCCAGTCCTTGGGCCCAGCACTTCCAAAGGTCCCAGCTCTCTGACTCTTCAATGAATGCTTCTGCCTCATTTTGCCTTTGCTTCCCACGATCTGCCAGTATGCACTGAGGTTTGAAGTTCCCAAAATATTAGAGGAAAAAAATGTCAGAAAGAAGAAAGGAACAGAACACCCTGGGAAAACAAGGGCTCACAGCTGGTGGTGTTTTCAACTCAGAATTGCTCATTACCAGAGTTATGCTCAGCCTCCAATTTGTTTTTGTTAGTTTGGTAGCTTGCTCGTAAGCAAAGGCTGCAGCCTTGTGGGCCATTCTCTCTTTTAATGGTTAAAGCAACATTAGGAAGGTGTGGCATGAAGCAATCAGTTCTGGTTTGGAAGGAAAAGTAAACGCAACTGGTAGGACTCCAGGAGTCGGGAAGTGAAGAGCTCTAGCAGGCACAGAGATTCCAGTGTGTCCTGCAGCCGCTGCCCCACAGCAGCCTGATGATGTCTGTCATCAGAGCAGGTGGCGTTCCCTTCATTTTACAACAGAATGCAGCGACTCGCCTGAGGCCAGGTGTCCACATGTGTGCTGCTGACATATGGTACTCTGTCCTGGCTCAGCGGCAGGCAGTCTTGCTTAACAGTTTTAATAATTCTTCTTTTCAATTATGTATTATAAAACTTAAATATTACAAGAGAAGATAAAAGGGAAGAACTGTGGATGAGTCTGGAGATAAGCACTTTGCATTTTGGTGGAGTTTTTAAAAACTTTTGCTCTTAAGGAAGTGGGGCATTTGTTTTTTGTCAGGGGAGATTAGGTCATTATTATTTCTGGGCAGATCTGATTTTGTGTCTTGGAGCAGGCACTCTTTCTATAAGCCTTGTCTCCTGACGAGTCAGGTCACCCTGACTGTCTCTGCACCGTGGGTGGAGAGAAAGATGAGCAAGACATTCAGGGCTGAGTCTAAAGAATTTCTCTGCTTGGATTACTTTGCTTCTTTGGGGGCCACTTGATAATTCATGTCAGACTTGAAACTGGAAGGGATGGAAACGCTTTGACTATTGCCTTTATTAATAGGGGAAACTGAGTCTCAGACCTGACTAGACAATACAGAGCATTTCTAGTTGATCCAAGACATCCAGAACTCGGGCTCCCTCCACTCACCCATGTTTCGAGGTTCAGTGCAATGTGGTAATACAGGGGTGCATACTTTTAATTTTAACAGTTGCATATATTAGGGTTTTTTTTTTGCATGGATTTGAAAAACAATACAGCTAAAATTTTAAACTCCTCATTTGGCAGTTATTATTACTTTGGATGTGGCTAGAATCTGTGCTGTCTATTTAAAGAAAAAAGTGGAAGTTCAGGTTGGACGGGGCCTTGGCTGAGATTTCAGAGGCAGTGTGTGGGTGGGGTGTGGTAAGCACTCTTCCAGTGACAGAGGGACTTGCCCAGCTGGCTTTAGTAACTTAAGGGACTGGAAGAAGGAACCGGCCCTTAGTGAACACATTCTACTTGCTGGGCGTCTTACCTATGAGTCGGTGAGAACAGGCTTATTGGTATCCAGAAAGCTCCTAAGGTCCATAAAGCCCAAGGTCAGTGAGGAGGGGGAAAATGGAGTTAGGGTTCAGCTCTCAGCCTGCTCCAGCTACTCATTTTAGCATTTAGTTTCCCACAGGTTGTATGCTGGGGACCCAGCCATCCTCTTGTCTGAGCTCTGATGCCTGTTAGGATCCGACTTCTTTAGTACCAGGCTCAGGTGGCAGTGAATGAGGCTGGGTTGCTAGGTTGCCGTCATAGCCCGTTAATTTAAAGCTTCATTTTGATAGAATTTCAAAGACTGGAATTTATCGAGTCTGACTCATGCATTTAAGCGATAGAGCACTTACCATGTTGCCATTTGGCTTGTGTTCCCATTGTGGTGATGCCACATGGCTCCAGGAAGATGTGGTCTGTGCCTGTCAGTTTCTCTAAAGGGCAGTTGTTACATGAGTTTTGAGAGTCATATGTCCGTGTTTTCAGCATTCAGAGAATCAACCAGAGCCCATGCACCTAGAGCAGAGGTAGAAGGTAGGAGGAGGTGCGAGCTGTTGCCTCCATCGCCGAAGAAACCCAGAGCTTCAGGCTGTCGAGGGGAGCAACGTTCACGGTCTGCTTTGGGGATAGAGGCTAGAGGTTTAAGTTTTGTTCTCCTCCTAGCCCAGCCAAGAAAGTGTGGCCACTTACTGGTGCCGTGTCCCAGTGACTAGAGTACCTCCTTACAGTATGTACCTCCTTACATGGCTAGTTCACAGCACCAGCACTGATTAAAGAGTTTTCACTGGGTGTTTCCATAGTGCCTGCCACCGTGATTTCATCGTCTTAAACAGGCAGTCACTGACCGGGTGCTGCATACACATAGATGCTGTGACAGCTGGACCAAGTGGCCCCAAGATGTCTGGGTTCTAATCCCAGAGCCCATGGAGGTGCTGCCTCTCTTGGTAAAGAGAGTTACAGGTGTGAGGAAGGGAAGGGCTTTGGATTACCGGGTGCCTAGACAGTCAGAGCGGAGAGAAGGAGGCCTGGCTGACGGTGGAGGCTGGAGGGACATGGGCTCTGAGTCTGGGGCCATGGGTAGCCCCTGGAGGCTGACAGAGCTCTGGGTTTTGCCCTTGCCCTTCTGATAGCCTGTTGATGCCCAGTGAAGCAGACTTTGTATTTGTGATCACTAGAGCTTTCTATGCACGAGTGTAAGTGTGTTGGGTGTGTATGGGTGAAGGTGTTTTAGTTACTCTCCCATCAGTAGACCTTTGTCTGTACTTTGTCCATAGAGGAATTCAGGTTTGTTTATGAGAAAAGTAAGGTATGTAGTAAATTACCTTTTAAAAAAATTTAAATTTAATAAAATTAAAATTTTAATTTATTATTATTTTTATTATTATTTTGAGATAGAGTCTTAGTATGTGGCCCAGGTTGGCCTGAAATTCACAATCCTGTAGCCCAGTGGTTCTCAACCTGTGGGTCACGACCACTTTTGGGGAGGAGTCAAATGACCCTTTCATAGGGGTCACATATCAAATATCCTGCATATCAGATACTTACATTATGATGTATAACAGTAGCAAAATTGCAGTTATAAAGTAGCAACAAAAATAATTCTATGATTGGGGTCACTACAACATGAGGAACTGTATTAAAGGTTGTAGCATTAGGAAGGTTGAGATCCACTGCTCCAGCCTCTACTTCCCAAGTACTATAATTACAAGTGTGTACTTCATGCTCAGTTTATTATCCATTAAAATACTGACTTGTTTGTTGTCTGTTTATTGTATGTCTGTGCTCACCTGTGCAACAGTGCTCATGTGTAGGCCGGAAGACCACCTGATGATCTCCTGTGACCCTAGAGGTCCCAGAATTCAGGTCGTCATGCTTGGGGTCAAGTGCCTTTACCCACTGTGCCACCTCTCCAGCCAGCCTTTAATGTCAATGTATAGATGTCTAATTTATTTATCAGTTTATTTATTTATCAGTTCCCCTATTTACAGACATCTAAGTTGTTTTC
The DNA here is from genome assembly GCF_049852395.1 of Peromyscus maniculatus bairdii. NCBI lineage: Eukaryota > Metazoa > Chordata > Mammalia > Rodentia > Cricetidae > Peromyscus > Peromyscus maniculatus. Next base: position 126,363,602 of record NC_134852.1, on the reverse strand, counting down.
CTTTTTTTTTTCTAAACCACTAAAAAGAAGCCATGAATTTCTCTTCTTCCTCTTAAAAAAATATCTCATACTCACACTTTAGCCTGGGTGGGCTTTGAACTCATGGCGCTTCCCTTCTCAGCTTCCTGAGTGCTGGAATCACAGATGTATGTACACCAGCCACAATCAAATTCTTGTGATAAACACTTAAATTTTTAAATTAATTATCTCTGTGTGTCTGTACACGTGCATGTGAGTGCAACTGTGGAGACTAGAGGAATTGGATCCTCATGGAGCTGGGGTTCTAGGTGCCTGGGAGCCAGCCACTCAATGTCCTCTGTAAAAGCAGTGCTGGCCATTAACCTCAGAGCCATCTCTCCAGCCTTGGAAATAATTTTTGTCACATTGATTTCTAAATTCTGGTAAGTATCCTTCCCAACTGAAAAAAAAAATGTTTGGTGTGTGTGTGTGTGTGTGTGTGTGTGTGTGTGTGTGTGTGTGTGTGTGTAGAGGTGTATGGGCCTCCACCTGACATGGCAATATGTAGAGGTCAGAGGACATCTTGTGTCAGTTGGATCCATTGTCCCACCATGTAGGCTCTGGGTATGGAACTCGGGGTTGGGATTGGTGGTAAGTGCCTTTGCCTGCTGAACTGTTTCCCCAGCCTAGCCCTTTATTTATATATTGCAGATTCCTGTCCTTCTGTGACACTTAACACAATTTATAAGAGATTCATCTGTTTGACTTATGTTTGTGGATTTGGTTTGTTTTGACAGGGTTGTGTTCCATACCCGTGGCTGGCCTGGTACTAGCTATATTGCCCAGGCTGGTCTTGAAATGTCTGCGGTCTACCTGCTTCAGCCCCCGAGCGATGGGATAATGGGTGTGTGCCGCGGTACCCAGCCTGGGTTAGTTTTGTAAGGCTCCTTCTCACTGGATTGTGCCATTTGTGTGTCTTCAGGTAGTTTGTAGTAGCATGACATGAGACAGTAGATGGATACTGCGGACTCAACAGTGAAATAGCACAGTCAGCCCTGCTGTTCAACAGCCATTCTGATCGCCGTGAGGCCCTGGTTGGACTGTACATCTGGGGTCTTAGAACCCTGAAGGATGGGTTGGGAAAAGGAGGCAGAAAGATCCTTACTACAACAGGAAGAGTGTGTTCAGTGTCCTCTAAGTAAGATCTGAAAGCAAGGCGGGGGCTACTGGCCATTCCACACGGACAAAGCTGCCTCTTCCCGGGCTGATGTAGCCCATCCCTCAACTTCTTGGTCCCATTTCCAGACAAAATCTGTAGGAGACAATGGGGCTGAGTTCTGAACCCAGGCCCGGAGCCCAAGTTCTCTGTATGCCTCTGTGTAAAGATCATGGAGCCCAATGTAATAGACTTCATCTCGTAGAGTGTGACCTTTGGAGCAGAACAGCCCTCAGCTTCATCAAGAGCAGCTGTGGGGGCTGGAGAGGTGGCTCAGGGGTTAAGAGCACTGGCTGCTCTTCCAGAGGACCAGAGTTCAATTCCCAGCAACTACATGATGGCTCACAACCATCTGTAATAAGATCTGATGCCCTCTTTTGGCCTGCAGGGACACATGAAGGCAGAACACTGTATACATAATAAATAAATAAATAAATCTTAAAAAAAAAAAAAAAAGCAGCTGTGATTATGTGTAGAGCTCTCCAAGAGGTCAGACCTGCTGATGTTGACACGTGCCCTTAGAAGAAGGGGGTGAGAAGCACCACTGGCCACTCAGCTCAGAGTCCAGACCTTCCCTCTTCTACCTCCTGGCCAGCTGTATGTGATTCTACTCAAATTGTAGCCTTGTGTTCTCGGGAGGAGCTTAGAGCAAGACAGTAGGTTAGCTGAAGGGGCCTCTGTCTTTACAGCTGTGGGGAGCATCATCCATGCTGGGGTGGCACTTATGTGCGGTACCGATGCTTTGGGGTCACTTTGTCCTGTAAGTCAGCCCAGTGAACTCATTGCCTCCTAAGGTGGACTTGCTAGACTTGTCTTTTGGCACAGTTGGGGTCCTATAGAGAGGGGCAGACACTTGTTTGCAACTTTTCAGGACGAGTTCCAGCGATACTTCAGTTCTGGTCCTAGGTTTGCTTCTTCATAGATTCAGAGAAGGTCAACCTCTTCAGCCTCAGTTTTCCCATCTGTAGGAAGGCTGAGGGGTCTGCCTGCTTCAGATGTGCTTTGAGTGGGAAGGGGATCTTGTTCATAGGATCTGTGAACTCCAGGACACAAGCTGCTCATATCCCTCCAGAAAGGATGCTCACAGGGAGCCCCACCTCTTGATGGCTCAGCATCCTTCAGTGTCCTTGAGGAGGGTTGGGGACTTGGCCATAGTCAGCCATTGAGGTGGCCATTGAGAGCTGCTGCTGATCTGTATCCATGGACAGTAGCAAGAGAGAGTGAGGCAGCCTGTCTGAGAGAGTCAAGTAGGAAAGTTTAGAAGAGAGGTGTGATCCACAGCATGCTCTGCATGGGTGCCCTTGCTAGAAGTGGCTGAGGAGGACACTTCCTGACTTGGGGAGTGTGGGCAGAATTTTGTCCCAGCCCTGCCACCTAATTTCCTTGGTGTGACTTGTGGCAAATAGCCTTGAATTTTAGAGTTGCCATTTTTTTTAATCTAAGCCAACAGTTTCTACTTTGCAGACTGTGGATGAGGCCTGCGGTGCCCCTGCCTACACTGGGCAAGCAGTTGGCAGGGGCTGACTCTGACTCTGGAATGTTCTCAGGGTTGCTCCAAGAGGCCCTGCTCAGCAGACCCCTCTTCCCTCCCCTGCTGTTCACCCTCACACTGGGTGAGATGAGCAGAAAGGACTGGACAAGAATTGAGAACCCCGGACTCTCTTGAGGAGTCCTGTGCCTCCCAGTGGAATGGCTATGTGTGGTTTCCAGGTGCTTCGTGGGCACGCCAGGCCGTTCTGGAAGGCAGATTGTGTTTGTCTTGCCAAGTACGGGATCAAGTGTCAGCGTTTTGCTTTCTGGGAATAATGGCTGTGTGGATGAGGTGGACTCACTCGTAGAGCTTTGTCAGAGACCAGCTCTCCTCTTTCTCTGCTTTTTCTGATTATTCTTACTTTTCAATATTTTGGAAATACCCAAAAAAGAAGAAAGTAAGAATGTATGCCTCCACACCCACAGATAGTTACTGCCAATCACGGCAGCTATTTTTTCTCCCTGCCTCCCTCTTTCCCGTGGTGTGGCTGGTCTTCCTGGGCTGAGTGCTGGGGTTGAGGGCGTGCACGATAGGTCCAGTCCTCCCCTCCCCTCAGTGCTGGAGATCGAACTCTTGCATGCTAGCTGGACGCTCGGCCACAGGCCTGCACCGCAGCACCTCTGGTCTTTTCTGAAATGCACAGGTATGTATTTTGGCAGAGCACAGCTTTTAATGAGTCTCACACACTTGTCACACTCACAGCCGGGTCCTCGCAGCCTTGAAGCATTTCATCTGCTTTGTCGTGGTGGTTGGTGTTCCCTGTTCAGTAGACCTTTTCTCCTGAAGTGCATAGAACATTTGACTTTTTTCTTCTATTTCCTTCAGTCCTTTGAACTTGATTTTCTAGTTCAAAGATAAGTATATTCAGGTGCATGTCAGCGGTGAAGCGGCTCTTGGCAGTCAGGGTGAGGCCCCTGCCTCTGACCATTATGCACTGATGCTGCCTCTGTGTTACTTACCCCCCAGTCCTGGCGGACAGGACAATCAGCCTCTTGTGGCTTGCCAGTGAAATTTAAGTAATGGGTCAGCCTTTCCAATGCTTCCCTCTTAGTCAGGAAGTTCGCCCGTGAATCTAACCTAAATCTCATCTGCTGCATTTTAAATCCTCACCTGCTGCTGGTTCCTCTCAGTGAAGTGGAGCAGAGTGAACTGCACACCATCTTCCAGCAGTCCAGCTTAGCTCCAGCCACCAGCCTTATGTTACCCTGGAGGAAACTCGAGGGGCTCTGGCTAATGCTGTCACGACTGGGAGGGCGCTCTCCGCATCAAGTTGCCACTGATAACACCAGGTAGGGTTTCTGCATCCCAGAGAGGCCATCCTGTAGAGGCCATCGCCCAGACCTCCCTGCCCTCTACAGAGTTTGTGGGGCAGTTATCATGCAGAGCGGTGCATGACGCAGCGGGTCCATCAGATTCATTCTCTGGGAAAAGATGTGATTGGGGCCACTGATGGGATGTCTCCAGAGCTAGTTGACTAAGCTATTGGTATACATTGAAGAAGAATGACCCCTAAAGGGAGGGGCATCAGGTTCATTTTGGTCTCGGGACAGCTTTTGCAAATACAAGAGGCTGGGTCTGGTCTGGGCTATCCACCCTTGCCAAATAGCAGGGCCACCTTTCTTAGCCAGTGTCCTTTATCAGAAGACAGCGGCTTTCTATCCAGAGAGGAGCATGCTAATTTAGAAGGGAGATGACATGCAGGAAGCTGCAGCTTCGAGGGCAGCCAGAGCACCCTTTGTTGCCCACTTGTGCATTTTAGAATTGACTGGCGACAGCCCCATCAGGGTGGAGCCAGTGTCTGAGGATAGAGTCCAGGACTGGAGGCCCCCAGCTCCTGGGGTGGGGGGATTACCTGCTGTAGGAGGTGGAACCAAGGTCCTCAGGGACCTGGCCCAGGCTGGCTGGCTTCCTCTAGCTGCATGCTGCCCTGCCCTTCCTCAGCACCAGCAGATCCACTTCCTTGTGAACACACCGATGCCTGGGTGACTGAATAGTCCTAAAAGGAGATGCTTACCTCTTACAATGTGCTGTTCCCTCCCTTGGTGCCGGGCACAATATAATGCTGGGCTGAAATAAAACCAGCACTGCAGAGGCAAACCAGTGTCTTGTGTGCTCCCACCTTAACTAGCCACACCAGACTGTTTCTCCTCCTTTCAAGAGTATGCCTTTCTTTCTCCTTTCATTGCTAGCCTGGATTCACTTTGATGCTGAATGTCCCTGGTGCTTAGCTCCAAGTTGGAGCCCAAGATCCCCACTTGTGCTATATGCGCCCACAAATGCTGTATCTCTGGCTATACTTAGAATCCCCGAGTTAGATGCCCGGGACCTGGTGTGGAGGCTCTGTTTTGGATGGGAATATCATTAAAAATAAAAAAATTGTACAGGTGGTCCTAATGCCCTCCAATTCTCCTAATGTTAGGAGTAAGGCATGCCTGGCACATCGTATCAGCACTGTCTTTATGGGAAGACGAGCATCTGAAAACCAAGATGCCTGCCACAGAAGTTTGTTCCATATCACCCCGGGAAGCAGAAGGGAGAATGATAGATGAGCACATGCCCAGACTTCCTGATGCCTTTGTGGAGATCCTGTGCAGGCTGTGCTCCAGCTGTGTCCCTCTACATGGTAACTGAGCAGGTGATGTGGGCAGGATGAGGATGCTTAGCTCACATCAAAAGATGAAAAGGAAGAAGTAGGATATACATTTGCCTCTGTGTGGTTCTTCAGCCAGGGCCTGGAATCTCCTCCCTCGATTTTTCTTTTCTTTCTTGTTTAGCTCTTTGGATGTTAGGATAAAACTGTACTACCAGACCATAAGTGTTTGATCTGTGCCTTAGAGAAAAGACCAAAGGATTGGGTGCCTGCAGCATGGCACTCTTCTACCCTGAGGCTTAGGTCAGCCAGCTTCCTGGAGAATGTTGTGGGTACCTTTCCCCAAAGGAGTTAATGGGGGCAAGTCACTGCTGGGGTGGAAAAAAGACCCTTTGCCATGCTTGGGTGTGTCCTTAGTGTCTTTCTGTGACTAGCTCATGGCTGTTCTCCATGGCTGCAGCATCCTTCCTCAGCCTCTCGGGGTGCTTGTGGCTGGAGCTTTGCTCTGTGAGGGCTGTTTTGGTGGGGCTCCTTTCATCTGCTGGGCTGCCTTCAGCCCTCTCAGCCTTGCAGCTAGTACTCCCTGGAGAAAGCCCTTGTCACCTCTAGGCTAGCCAGTGTTCCCCAGACTTGCAAATCTTGCTTAGAAAGATTAGGAGTCACCTGCTCACCTGCGCCATTGGCAGGACTGTAGTTTGCTGATTACCTGCAACTGATGTCCCAGGTGATGGTGGCAGCTACAGAATTTCTAGGAATTGATTTTATATTTTAGTGAGACTCCAAGGCCATTGCCTGGGCACAAGAACGTTTGAGAATTACTATGTCACATTGCTCCCCTCCCCCCCATCTTGTTTTATAGTAAAGAGATGCCATGTGGTTAACTTGCCCAAGAACCTGGAAGGCTAACACCATCACATCGAATTTGCATAGTGTTCATACCTTTGAGAAGCCTGGCCCATCTTTCTTCTGTTCTAGTTTGCTGGAAGCAGATTATTCCTTGTTGTGGAGAGCTGTCCTCTACACCAAGGAATGGCTTGTGTATACACACACACACACACACACACACACACACACACACACAGCCCCTCCTACTTGTAAGTATGAAAAATGTCTCCAGTGTTGCCAAACATCCACTGGGTGCAGAATCATCCCAGTCAAGACCACTAGTTTCATGGGAGAAGCTCTGGCTCAAGCTGCTCCCTGACAGCTTTATGTTTGGGGATTTTACTTTTATAATTTGCATAATTGGCTTCTTTCCAGCTTGGCTAATGTGCAGGGTTACACATATAAATAGAAGTCACACTGCATATGAGCTCTCCTCTCGCCTGTATCCTGGCCCATGGAGGAAGGCATAAATCAATTTGGAAAGACCTCTTGCTTTGGCTTCTAGTCTGTGGCTTCTCTGCCAGCCCTGTGCTTCCCAGCTGTGCGATCTTGAACAAGTCGCTTAACCTTCTATGGTGCCTTGTCTTAGCTGATTATGATGAAAAAAAAAATGTTTGTTGTCAATGAGAATGAAGTGACACCTTGTATGTGGAAATGTTTATAAAACATTACTCATCTATTAAGTGGCAATGATAAAATTCAGGTCTAATTACCAGCACTTGAGATTTCTTAGTGAAAAGTGCAGATCTCAGCATAGTGATTCTAGTTGTGAATTGGCCAAGTCTATTACCCTTCATCTTCTGCCCATAGGATTTTAATCTTCCCCTCCTCCCAGGTGACTATTGAAAGCCCTCTGGGACCCATTGTCTTGCAAGACTGGCCAGTTGGTTTTTCCTTTGACTAACAGAAGCCAGTTTTTGTTTTTTATTTTTATTTATTTATTTTTCTTTTTTGTGGTGAGTTTCTGAAGGGCTGTCAAATGTTTTATGAAAACCAAGCCACTGACACCTTTTCCTTTGGTGTTACTGGCACTCACAGAGGGTCAGATGAGAAGCCAGCAGGAGTCTGCAGAGATGCTCCTAGGTGAACTTGGTGCAGAGAAAGCAGCAGAGAGGTAGAAACATCTGAATTGTCACAGGGCAGGGTGGGACAAAGGCCCAGGTGCTGCAGGTTCTAAGGCTCTGGTGTGACATCTGCACATTCTAGCTGCTGCATCAGATGGTGGGGTGGGTCGGGAAGGACATGCAGGCTGCTGTCGCTGCTTTCAACCCCTTCAAATGTTGCTCTGTAGGTCTTGTGAACCAGTCTTGCTCCCAGTAACTTATGGATAGAGTTTTATCAAAATACACATAACACATGCATGATTGTCTTTGATTCTTAGAACATCTCAAGAAGGAAAGGCAAGAACACAAAAGGGTTCCAGTTCCTGTGAGGATGCCTGGCAAAAATAATGGCCAGAGGAGCTGAAATCTTCTTTTCATTTTTCCCATACCTTCAAACCTTGTCCCTTGGTGTCTTAGTTAGGGTGACTATTGCTGTGATGAAACAGCATGACCAAAGGCAGTGTTGGGAGAAAAAGCTTTATTTGGCTTACATATCTCGAATCCTAGTCCACCGAGGGAAGCCAAAGCAGGAACTCAAACCTGGCAGGAACCTGGAAGCATAGAGGAGTGCTACTTACTGGCTTGTTCCTCATGGCTTGCTTAGCCTGCTTTCTAATCAAACCCAAGACCACAAGCTCAGGGGTGGCACCACTCACAATGGACTGGGCCCTCTAGCATCAATCACTAATTTAAAACATACCCTGCAGGCTTGCCATATGCCCAGTCTTCTGGAGGCATTTTCTCAACTGAGGTTCCCCCCCTCAGGTGACTCTAGCTTGTGTCAAGTTGACATAAAAACTAGCCAGCACATTTGGCCAGCTTCTTCTACTGAGAGTTGCTCTGATAATGTGGCTATCATATTAATGAGTAGTCTGAATGATACTTATTGTTGAGTGTTTGTACCAATGCATGTGTGGTCAGCCATTATTGCACACCTCATTTCATCCACCTAGACACCTCGCAGAGAAGGCACCATGCTTTCTCCATTTTAGAAGTAGGGAAACAGGTTGATGGCCTACTCAAAGTCACCCAGTAGGAGAAATAAGAATCGGATTCTGTCAGTTCATGAAGCCTAAGTGGCCTCATTCCTGCCCTGCAATTAACAGTGCCCCACCTGCAGTTCCACCCACTCACCAGTAGATGCTTATAGGTTCCTATGTTAGTGTGCCTGGGTTGCTGTCGCAAAATGCTGGGTGGCTTAAGCAACATAAATGTGTGTTTTCAGCCTGGAGGCTAATAGTCAAGGTGTTGGTATGTTTGTCCTCGGAGACCTGTGTCCTTGGCTTGCAGATTGCGGCCACCCAGTGTCTAGTTGTCAGCTCTTCATCTCCTCAGAGTCATGTCATATGCATTAAGACCTGTTTGTTTTGAGACATGGTCTCTCTGTGCTGTCCATGCTGGTCTCGACCTTTCCCCTTGTTCCAGTCTGTGAGCAGCTGGGTCTTCAGGTGCCATTGTCATGCCTAGTGCAGGATTCAGTGACCTTTTGAATATTCAGATCTGTCCTCTGAATGTATGACTACATTCTAAAGTCCTGGGGGGATGGGGGGGGCACTTCAAACATGAATTTTGTGGGGGACATGGGTCCACCCACAGCAGTCCTGTTTGTCAGGTGGCCATTTTGATGGGTGGCACCCAGCTTGCTAAGCTGCTCCTTGACCCTGGCAGTGCTGAGAGCCTGAGAGAAGGGCTGCTGCTGACCCCAGGGGCCGCAAGGCTGCCTGCTGTCAGGAGTGCTGTCCACAGGGTCTGCATCTGCCTGAGCAAACCTGTAACCTTCCCTGTTGTGGAGTGGAGGTCAGGCCTGCCTTGGATAGATGAAATGCTTCTTATGGGAAGTGCTGAGGCCAGAGGACACTCCTGTCATCCAGCACTACTTGGGAGGCAGAGGCTGGCTGATCTCTGTGAGTTCAAAGTCAACTTGGTCTACAGAGTGAGTTCTTGGACAGCCAGGGCTAAATAGCAGTGAGACCCTGTTTTGGAGAACAGGGGGAAGAAGATGAACTGTAAGCTCTGATCTCAGGGGTCTGACTTACACCCAGTGCTTGATCCATGGCCCCCAGGGGTCTGGGGAGTAATATAGAACTGGGTAAAGCCCACCACTGAGAACTGACCCTCTCAGCCTGATTCTCCAGGGGTATTTCTGCTTCTCTGTCCACTTGGGGGACATGCTCAAAAGAGTTGCTGGTGGCTATTTCTTGCAGATGCAGTGGACTGTGTCCTGTTATCTCTCCAAGCAGCCCACTAGGGGTGGGAGTGGGAGGGAGGATGAGAGTCCCAAAGGGAAACTGCCTAACAGATGCTTTGGGTCCTGGTGACCTTGAGGAAAGTGGTTTAAACTCATTTTCACTAGGATAGAAGTTTGACTTCAGTGTAGAAGATGTAGGAGAATAAAGAAATTGGGGGCTGGTGGGATGACTCAATGGTCAAGAATGCTCTTTACAGAGGACCCAGGTTCAGTTCCCAGCACCACATGGCAGCTCACAGCTATTTGTAACTCCAGTTCCAGGGAGTTATACTCATACTCTTCTGGCCTCTGCAGGGACCAGATATGCAGGTACAATATTCATATGCATAAGACAATAAATTAAGAGAGGGGGAGGGGGATAGAGGGAGGGGTGGGGCACTAGAGAGATGGCTTAGTGATTAAGAGTGAGAAAGGTTCTTTCTTACAGAGGACCCGTATCAGGTGGCTCACAGCATCTTTAACTAAAGCTCTAAGGGATACCATGCCTTCTTCTTGACTCTGTGTACCTGCACTCAATACACACCATTAAAGAAAATCTTGGGTTTTGTTTGTTTATTTGTTTTTTGTTTGTTTCAAAGAAGGAAAACACACTTGGGGATACACAACATACTCTTAGCACTTAGGAGGCTGAGGCAGGAGAATTGTTATGAGTACTAGGTCAGCCAGTACTACATAGCAAGACCCTGCCTCAAAAGCTTAAAATAATAAAACAGGGCTGGAGAGATGGCTCAGCCGTTAAAGGCTAGGCTCACAACCAAAAATATAAAATAATAAAACAATTAAGTAAATAAGGATGTGAAGCACCCATGTTCATTTCACTGTATGTGCCTTCTGGAGCTTCAGGAAAAGGCTGGGAAGGCACCCCTGTTTGGAGTAGGTGTACCAATATGGTGCAGTGTGGCCAGGTGCTGCAGGGCACAGCGGGCAGGCTGCCTTCAGCCACCCTGTGCACACAGTCCCCTTGCTTTCCCTTGCTGTGTCTTCCACACTTGTCTAAACATTTCATATACTCCCCCATCTGAAAGGCCAAAAACCTTTGCAAGCAATACGTGCAAAATGTATTTATGAATTTTAATTCTTACATAAATAACAGGTGGCAGAACACCAAATTAGTATCACTGGTGGTGGTTATGGGTAATTTACATCTTTATGGTTCCCCTCCCTCCTTGTTCCATTCCTTCCCCTTCTTTTCTTATTTCTGTCCCTTCTTCTTCAGGACCCCCAGTGTCCCAGGCTGGCCTCAAGCCCCTGTGTAGCTGATGATTCTCCTGCCTCTGTTTTCCAGATGATGGGATTACAGGTGTGCACAGCACTCCTGGTTTATGTGGTACTGAGGGTCAAGCCCATGGCCGTGTATATGCTAGGCAAGCCCTCTGCTAACTGAATCACACCTCTGGTCTGCTTTATTTTATGAATTTTTTCACAGAAGCAGGCAGAAAAGATAGTATCCATAATTTCAGAATTTTAGAATTAACATTCTTGATCTGCTTTTATCCATTCATTTCTTTTCTTTTCTTTTTTGGTTTTTCAAGACAGGGTTTCTCTGTGTAGCTTTGCGTCTTTCCTGGAACTCACTGGTAGCCCAGGCTGGCCTCGAACTCACAGAGATCTGCCTGGCTCTGCCTCCCGAGTGCTGGGATTAAAGGCATGCGCCACCACTGTCATAAACATAATTGGTGTGTGTGTGTGCGCGCGCATGCGTGTGTATGCATGTGTATTTTTATTTATTTGACAACTTCATGATGTACATAATGCATTTTGATTCTATTCTTACCCCCCATTTCCCTCTCTGGTCCCCTCACTCCCTCTGGACCCCTTCTTCCCATCAACCTTTCCCACTACTGCCGTGTATTTTATTTTATTCCTTATGATTCCTGGAGTTTAATTAGTGCTGCTTGTGTGAGCATGGGCAACTCACTAGTGGCTCTAACACTGAGAAAAATGATTCCCCCTCTGCCATCAGCCAGCTGCCAATAGCTCCTCAGTTAGGGGCAAGGCCCTGGATCCTTTCTCTCCCATCTTGCTGGAGTGTTGACAGGCTTGATCTTGTGCAGGTAGCCGCAGCTGCTGTAAGTTCATAGTGTAATGGCCATATCCAGCCCAGGCAGTGTTTCACAGAGCTCCTTCCCGGCCTCCAGCTCTTAAAATCTTTTCATCACCTCTTCCAGGATGTCCCCAGGCCTTGATATATGTGTGTGAAAGAGGGAGAGAGGGAAAGAGGGAGGTGTCCTGTTTAGGGCTGATCACTCAGCAGTCACTTAGTCTCCGTGCTTTGTCTAGTTATGAGTCTCTATAAAAAGAAGCTTCTTTGACCAAAGTTGAAAAGCTGGACTAATCTTAAGGAATAAACATAAACATTTAGAAGGCAATTTAATAAATGGCCCTTTAGAAAATAGTGGGAGGTTGCCCTCTAGCAGTTATGGTTTACAGAACCAGGCACGAATTCCTGTCAATGAAGCAGGTCTCAAATCTAATCAGAAAGTGGTTGGTTACCCCCATAGCAATCATGACACTATTGCGGCAGTGGACAGATCCTACCTGCCAGGTTGGGGTTTGTGGTATGCAGGATCCACTGATCCTAATGCATTGATGGCTTCTCCCCATTCAGCAGCCTGCTGGCACATTCCAGCACTGTGGAGGCTTGACCACAGGGAGGGAGTTTCCATCTCAGTTATAGTTTGATTTTTCTGTGTCCTGCAGCCAAAGTATGCAGTGTCTTCAGCAACAGGGTCTTGCCATCTAGGAGTAATGTTTAAGATACAATACAGATATTGCCTGGTTTTTATTACATAAACATCTAAGCTTGGGATCTGTAGATTAGACAATCAAATACAAACACCATGTTTGGCATAGCCCTCTTCTGAGGGTCAGACACATGGATAATTTCTATTCTCTCACTGTAAAAACAGTGTAAAACCATACTGACTATAGAAATGTTGATCTGGAAAAAAATTATGGTGGAATTTGAGGTTTTATATTCTGATGAATGGGGATATTGTAGGCACCAGATCTTGCTTGTGTCTAGTGAGTGAGGGACATAAGTAAAGCAATGTATTCCTACAGAATTGTAGGTAACTTGAATAAATGTTAACAGGAAAAAAATGAGGATTTTTTAAAAATATGGAACACTTCACAAATTTGCATGTTATCCTTGTGCAGCAGCCATGCTAATTGTCTTTGTAGTCTTCCAATTTTAGTATATGTGCTGCTATATTTAAAAAAAAAAGTTACTTTATTTTTGTGTGTGTGATTGATGTTTTGCATGCATCCAAGTTAGCCAAGTGAGTGCAATGCCCATGGAGGCCAGAAGAGGGCATTACATCCCCAGAACTAGAGTTACAGATATTTGTTAGCAACTTTGTGGGTGCTGGGAAATGAACCCAGGTCTTCTGCAAGAACAAGCATTCTTAACGACTGAGCTATCTTTCCAGCCCCAGGAACAAGGGAATTATTTTAAGGCAGTGACAGACTGTCCAGAGGGACCTCAGAAGAAATTGAAAAATGTAAGTGTGTCACACATTGACAGCTTCAAGGGCTTGGGGAAGGGTCTGCCGTTTCATCTGTTAAAAACACCAGGGTAAATAGTGATGTGCACCGTGGTGCAGCAGGGATGTAGAGCTTGCTCTAGCTTTGGACCTTGCTCACCAGTCAAGTGGCAGCAATACAATTCTGGGTCTCCAAAGCAGGGGACCTACTAGGAAGAACAAATGCCAGAAGGGCTGATTGCTCTCTGACTGTACACTGTCCAGATAAATGGCTTCTGGAACCATGTCAGTTTGTGGGAGGCCAGCCGCTCTCCCTCTCTTTTTGGCTCGACTCTTCTTTGGGTGTTGAATGGCAAGCAGACTTTCTCTGTGAAGTGGCTCGTGTTACTCGTACCTGTGGTGCTCTGTGGTGTGAGCCTTGTCAAGGACAACCCGTCTTTCCTCTGAGTTTGGAGCCACTGCTCTCCTTTCTGCTCTGAGCTGTTTCTAGGCCAGGAGGCTTGCATAGAGGAGGCCTGAAGAGGAAAGCAGTATCCTTAGGACCCGTCACAAAGAGAGAAAAAATCCTAACAGGGATGTCTGTGCCGTGCAGAGGATTCGGAGGGTTGTGGGAAGCTTAGCTACCAGCCCTCTGCGGTTCTCACCTTTCCCAGGAGCCTCTGGGGAAGGTCCTCCTCCCCCCACATGAGATAGATCCCAAACACATCCTGTCCACTCATCCTTGTGACTTGATGTTTTGTTGCCATGCAGTGTCTGGCTGTCCTGAGATCCAGCAAGTAACCTGCTTCCTTCCTGTTCAGTAAGAATTCAGTGGGGTAAGAGGCTTAACACACACAATTCCAAAATCACTTTTATTACATGTATGTATTTGTACATATGTATGTGGGGGTGCCACAGCATGTATGAGGAGGTCAGTGAACCACTTGCAGGAGTCAGTTCTCTCATCTTACCATGTGGATTCCAGGGATTGAGCTCAGGTCATCACTGAGCTGTCTTGCCAGCCTACTCAAGCTATTCCAAACAGAAATTCAGAGCTTAATTCAGTGGGTTTGGTGCTTGAATCAGTACTGAATGCGGGAGGAGCAAGTTCAAAACTAACTTTCACAGTGATAGCCAAAAGAAGACTGAAAATGGGCTATTCTAACTGCAGGTCTATTCCTCTGCCCCTCCCCTACCTCCCCCTGCCCTGAGTTCTTACTTCTCTTCTGCCAGTCTTAGCATCTCTCTGTGTGTTGAGCCGTTACAAAGTGTTAACATCAAGTCCATTGTTAGTAACTGTTATGTGCTAGGCATGTGTGCCCAGCTGTGTGTTAGACACACTGTATTCCAGTGCTCCCTCTCTGGTAGTTAGATTGCTATCTGCATGGAAATCCAAAATCTAAAGCTCATAAAAAGTGACTTGCCCAGGACAGTTCAACTATAAAAGACATTTGAATTCAGATACTGTCCCTGTCCAGAGGACTTGCAATTAAATTTTTAAGACTTATTTATTTTTATTTTTGTGTTTGGGTATTTTGCCTACATATGTTATTTGTACAGCATGTGTGTGTAGTGCCCTCAGAGCCAAAAGAGGGTGTTGGATCTCCTGGGACTAGCGTTAACAGCTGGTTGTGAGACACTGCATGGTTGTTGGGAATCTGAGTCCTCTGGAAGAATGGCCAGTGCTCTTGACTGCTGAGCTATCTCTCCAGCCCCTAGGATAGCCTTTTTTTTTTTTTTTTTTAAGCTTAGTTGGGCTAAATAAGATCTATGAATATCCACTGAGCACATGGGAAGATGCTCAATGAGTGCCATTAGCTGTTGAGGAAAGCATGATGTCTCCGTGGTAGTCCTGCTATCTGCTGGTATGTGTCTCAAGACTCCAGTGCTACCTTAAATCACAGATGGTACTCACCACCACCATCACCCCAGAGGGATGGTGGACCCAGCAGTCCTGTGCTTCTCCCCTTGTGCCCTGCAGTGCCGCCACATAGCACCAGAGTAGAGCTGTCTGCCCTCCCACACCCTGTTGCCTCCTTCCCATCATCACTACTCTTGTTTCTTTCCAGGACAGGGTCTCTCTGTAGCCTGGGCTGACCTGGAGCTAGTGACTCTCCCATCTCAGTCTCCCAGGGAGCTGGGGATCTTGGATGTGCACCACTACGTCCAACTTTGCATCTCTTCCCTTGCTGCTTGTGGCTGTTACTAAGTAAAATACGAGTTACTTGAACATCAAGTGTTGTGGCACTGAGATAGCTAATTTGATAACTGAGATGATACCAGGTGTCAAATGGGGGCATGAAGCAAACAGTGCAAAATTTTGTTTTGTGACGTAGAACAGCAAACAACTTCAAACTTAGGAATCACTTATTTAAAAAATGTTTCCATTTGACATTTTGGGGTCATAGTTGAGAGTGAGGGCCTGAAAACATGGAGGGTGAAAACTCAGATCGGGGCATTCTACATGTTATTTACTTATTTTTGTTTCGTTTGTTTGTTGTTTTGTTTTTGGTTTTCAGGGAAGGGTTTCTCTTGTGTAATGATCCTAACTGTCCTGAAACTCACTTTGTAGACCAGGCTGGCCTCGAATTCATAGAGATCCACTTGCCTCTGCCTCCCAAGTGCTGGGACTAAAGGCATGTGCCACCTACGTTCTACATTTTAAAGATGAATGATTCATGTGGGGGAACCACTGAGAAAGCCAGTATGATGCTTCACAAAAGTTTAAGTGTAGAGTTCCCCCAAAAACTGATGAATTCCACTCCCAGGAGAAATGAGAATGAAAGTGCCCACAGAAACTTTCATTGTCCACTGCAGCATTATCTATGACATCCTAAAAGTGAATGTAGTCTAACCTAGATGTCTACCAGCGGAGTGAAAAAAAAATGCAGTATAGCTCTGTACAATGGAATATTACTTGACAATGAAAAGGAGCAAAATATTGAGAATGTTATAAGGATGAGCCTTAAAAGGTTTATTGTAAGTGGAGGAAACCGGTCATGAGAGGTGATAACATATGATCCTGCTAACATTCAGAAGAAAAGTTTATGAAGATAGAAAGTAGATTCATTGTTGCCCAGGGATAGAGTGAGGGGGTGATGGTTAGAAGATTGGGTAGACAGCCTTTTTAACTTTATATTTTTAAGATAAGGTCTTGCTGTTACCCAGGCTGGTCTTGTATTCAAGCGGCCCTTTGTCTTGGTCCTCCTTAGCTGTGTCTACAAACACAAGTCAAGGTACTACTGTGGGATAGGAGCATGTTCTTAGGGGGGTAACTGATTGACATGATGGCTGAACCACTCTGACTGCGTCTACAGACACAAGGCAAGGTACCTGTGCGGGATTGGGGCGTGTTGGGGGGTAACTGATTGACGTGATGGCTGTACCACTCTGAGTGTACTCAAAGCTGTTGCAATGAACTTATAAAATGGAGACTTGAAAGACTTGTGAACTGAATCTCAATAAAGCTGTCCTCTCTGCTCTCTCCACCAAAGCAAACGTGCCGGAAAGGACCTTGCTCACCTAAATGATGAGCTGCTAGAGGCAGAATTGAGAAGACAGTGGTTAAGTCCCACACAATTTTTTTTTAAACTTTTGGTTTTTATTAGTTCATCTTCAACAAAATCTACTGGGGACAAGGGTTTGCTTTAGCACAAAATTAAATATTTAGCTCTCAGATAATTGTGTCAGTAGACCTAGAAGTAATACTCCCCCCTCAGCTTTTCTCCATTTCTAGGTTTTTTTCCTAAGGGCTGCATATTACTTTTTGTAAATAACAAGCAAAAAATAAACTTTCATGCAATATATATTCTGTTGGGTTATGCATGGCTTCCGCATGATGAGCAGCTTAAAGATTAAATTTAGAATTTCTGTTCTAGGAAAATAGTTTTCTTAGGGGAAAAAAAAAGTGACAGATCTCATAGGTGGTTGTCCACAAACTGGCCTGACAGACACAAAGAGGGCCTAGTTCGGAGCCTCCTGCCTTTTATCATCTCCTTTCTCCCTGCCCTACCCGACCACTACGGACCTTGACCAGTTCTTCCCATCACTTGGATTTGTATAAATTTGTGTGGACTCTGTGACAAGGAGGAGATGATCTAGATGGTGGTGGAGCTGAGTGGTCAGGTCAAGAGGAGGCGATGTAACAAGCTACACTGGAGTCCAGGAAAGAACTGTCGCGGTGTCTGTGCTCCTAAGACTGTTTCGCTGCATCGTCCAAACACGCTTGTTTAGGCCAACCGTGCACACACTGCATGTTTGGGAGCAGAATGTGTAGTCACACAGCTGGAATCCAGCTAAAGGTTCACAGCTGTGAGAGCTAAAATATGCACAGTTCCTTCCTAACACACAGAACGCGGGCAGCATAGAGTATGACCTGTGTTTCTTGGGCTCATGGGTAGAATATCTGGGGCTTCAAAGCCTTCCTGCTCAGTTTGTGCAGGGGTGTCTGTCTGCACGTGAGGTCTCTGTGCCATGGTGGAGGAAACGGAGGGCATCTCCGCTGAGTGCCTACTCCTGGAACCTCATCTGCTGAACACTTCCCTGCCTGCCCATAGCCCTGTGGCTCCCTGTTCCCCCCGAGACCCCAGAGCAAGCTTCTGGCCCTGCCGTTAGGCTTACAAAGGCTCTTTGCCTTTGACAAGTCACCCTTCCTGAGATTTTCCCCATCCCATTAAGAACAGTGTGTGTCTGTGTGTGTCCAAACATGCGTTATTACTGTGCACATGTGGAGGTGAGAGGGCCACTTTCCCCCATGTGAGTTCATCTCCCCCATGTGAGTTCTGGGGTGTCAGGCTTGCCAGCAAGAACCTCTCAGCCAAAGCCTTCTCACTGGCAACACTGGTATTTTCTAGCCCTCCATTTATGTCAAAGGCCTTTAAAATAAAAATGGTTTCCAGTAAAATCCAGTGTCTTTCCCCCACCCCGAAAATCCTACAGGAAGTTCACATAGAGCAGAGTGAGCAATCTACATGGGTTGGTGGTCCTGAGGACCATGAGTTGTACAGAAGGTTCTAGAAGTTAAGAGATTATGCAGGGTAATCCAAGTAAGAGATACAAGAGCCTGGGTTTAGGATGGAGGAGGGAGAGGAGCCAGTATGTGTCAGATATTTCATAGGAAGAGAGGACCAGACCTCTTTAGACCTCTTTTGTTACTTGGGGCAAAATAATAATTGCTTTGTTTCATTGTTGTTATTGACAGCTCATATGCATGCATATATATATATGTATATATATACATATACATACATATATATAGATATAAATGATCATTATTGCTTCTCACTGACATTTTTTTTACAGTGGCCTTCCTACTTCTGTCTTCCAGGTAGGAAGGATCTAGAGAAGGTCAAAGGCCAGCCCTGATCACACAGGGTGCACCACAGGGATCCAGATCTGTTCTGTCCAAAGGCCATTGTGCATCAAGCCTGTGTAAAATGGATCAGACCTTTTGAATTTATGACTGAAATAAAAATAGCTAGAACCCTGTTCTCAGTCAGAGCCAGAAAATTACATTGGAATGTTTACACAGCTTTATGATGTTGGATCAAATATCCAGACAAATCTAAATTTATGAGCTCTGTAAAATCTGAGTTGTTGAGAAGGCCGGAGACTAGGCTTTGGGGATGTAGGGGTAGGGTCATGTGACTTGATGAAAATATTTTTGAATTCCTAAACTGTTCCTGGTCATGTACTTCTGAATGACATTATCTGAATGTTTTCTTCCAACTGATCACAGAAAAAAAAAATGGCCTTAATTAAAATTTCTATTGTCTTTGCCACAAAGGAAGGAAGACTTTGGGTGGTTGTCATGGTGATGACTGAATACACCGGGAGTGGGTAGTGATTGCTACCCAGAGCCCTGAAATGAGCATTTGCCATTTTCCTCACTCCCTGAGAGGCCTTCAGTACCAAACTGCATATTTCCTTAATCGACTTTCCAGTTCACATTTGAGCCACACGTGTGCCTGTGGGGCAGGGCCCTCCCACGACAGCCTCCGTTGCAGTCATGAAGGCCGAATCCCGTTCTAATCGCTCTGTTCCCAAAGCAAAAACAGCACACGCAAGTTGCTCGTGAGAACCCACAGAAAGTGATTAGCAACCAGCAGCCTTTCTGGGCCACTGAGGGCAGAGGTGCTCCATCCCCACAGCCCTTCCCTTGCGGGAACTGGGAATGAGGAGATAACGCATGACAACTCTGAGAGCTGCCACCCGGCTTCTGCCGTCCCTCAGCACTGGGAGCTCTGCAGCCACCGTGCAGCCTGCTGGCCTCTCCGACTGTCTGTGGTGGAAGAAGGGGAATGGTGGAGCATGGTGCATGCCTCTGTCTTGAGATGACTTTTCCAGTGGGAGGGAAACCGAGTCCAGGGAGGACAACCTTGGGTGTTATTCCTCAGACGCTGTCCTCTTTGCGTTTTGAGGCAGGCTTTCACACTGGGGCCCGAGGCTCACTGATTTGCCCAGGCTGGCCTGATGGACAGCCAGCCAGTGAGCTCCAGGGATCCCCTGCCTTCCCTTCTCTGACTCTGATGACGAGAGCACTGCCACACCCGGCTTTTACACAGACGCTGGCCATGAGGTCCTGGACCTGTTGCCTGTGTAGGAAATACTTGACTGACCCTCAGCAGCCCTCCGCCCCATCTATCTATTTTTAAAATGAGATCTCACAATATTGTTCAGACTGACCTCAAACTCCTGGGCCCAAGCAGCTAGGACTATAGCTGTGTGCTATTGCACTGATCCACGTTTCTTCTCTAGGCAGTTGTGGTAAGTTCTCTTCTTGGCTTGGCCAGTGCCCAGATAAGCCTGGGAAAAGGTAGGTTTTTGCCCGTTTGTAGATGGCTCTTTTGTTGTCTTACCTTGTGACTGGTAGGCCCAACTCCTTCAAGTGACTGTACTGACCATGGCCATCTGCCCCCTATGCATCAGCTAGGGTGTCACTCACGATTTGCTTTCTTCTGCAGTGGCAGATTTTCCCTTGGAGCCTTTTGTTCTTGGTTCATTGATTAATAGTCACTTGAGAGATTGCAGGGAGGCGTTTAACATGCATCAGATACCATCACTCAGCAGAGAAAGCTGTTCACTGAGCAAGCTCTCTGCTGTCTATGTCCTTCCCTGCCCACACAGTTTGACACTGGGGAGTGGAACTTGGATTGGGAAAGGCTTGATTTCAATGTGTGATTCAGAGGCAGTGATGTGCAGCTATAGAGTGGGAGGTGCTAGGAAGGATGCTGTGTGCTCTCATTTCTCTCTCTCTCTCTCTCTCTCTCTCTCTCTCTCTCTCTCTCTCTCTCTCTCTCTCTCTCTCTCTCTCTCTCTGTTTTTCAAGCCAGGGTTTCTTTGTGTAACAGTCCTAGCTGTCCTGGAATTCACTCTGTAGATCAGGCTGGCCTCGAACTCAAAGAGATCCACCTGCCTCTGCCTCCCAAGTGCTGAGATTAAAGGCGTGTGCCACCATGGCCAGGCTCATTTCTTTACACAATCCTCTTCAAAAGCAGGAATGCTGGAGTTGGAGAGATGGCTCAGCAGTTAGGAGCACAGCCAGCTTTTCCAGAGGACCTGGGTTCGATTCCTAGAACCCACGTAGCAGCTCACAACTGTCTGGAGCTCCAGCTCCAGGCAGTTTGACATTGTCACACAGACATATGTGCAGATAAAGCACTAGTGCACAGAAAATAAAAATAAATAAATCATTTAAAAAAAAAAGGCAGGAATCTTATCAGTGAAAACCATCATCAAATTCTGGACTTTTATCTGCACCCCCCCCAAGTGCTGGGGCTTCCATGGGGACAGAGAGGCCTGGGGATTGTGTCCAGGAGATGGAGAATCTAGTAAGAGCAACTTATCCTTCCCTCTTCCTTGACAATAAAAACAAAACAAAACAAAACAAAAAAAAAACTGATTTTTGCCTTGTTGTCTTTTTCCTTTTGTGGGGACAAGATCTCATGTAGTTCACACTAGTCTCAAACTTGGTATGTTGCTGTGTATGACTTTGAATTCTTGATCCTCTGTTTCTACCTCCTGAGTGCTAGGATTATGGGTTGGGTGCTGAAATTACAAGATATACCAGGGATGGAGCCCAGGGCCTTGGGCATATTGGACAGGCACTCTGTAAACATAGCCACATCCTCAGCCCTTGGGTTATTGTCTGATGGAGAGTAGTCCAACCTTTGACCTCCCCCCAAATCTTTTAGGTCAGAGGGCCTGGGTTGAACCTTGGTTCCAGCCCTCTCTAGCTGTATCAATTTCTACAGATCTCTTAGTGATTTTTTTGGTTTGGTTTGTTTTGACTTGATTTTTTGAAACAGGGTGTATCTGTGTAGCCCTGGCTATCCTGGAACTTGATTTGTAGACCAGGCTGACCTTGAACTCACAGAGATCCACTTGTCTCTGCCTCCCGAGTGCTGAGATTAAAGGTGTGCGCCACCACCATCTGGCTTTCCTAGTGGTTCTTATCTTCAGTTTCCTGCGTGAAATGAAGAGAACAGTACCTGCTCCTAGGGTTATATTCAGGTGGGAGGTGCCTGAAATAGAAGGTGATACAGAATGTGATATGGGAGCTGGGGAGAGGGCTCAATGCTTAAGAGCACTTAGTGTTCTTCCAGAGGACCTGGGTACAGTTTCTAGCACCCACAACTACCTGTTTTTAGTATTCTGACCCGCCCCTTGGGGCTGCCCTGTATCCTATGTAAAAGCCTCATTAAGGAAAAAACCCTCCCTTCTCTCTCTTCCCCTCTCTCTCCATTCCCACAAGGTGTGCACCCTCGACTCCACTCCTCCCCCTCTTTCTTCTTTCTTTCTCTCTCTTTTCCTATCTTTCTCTTCGTCTCTCTATTTTAATAAACTTATTTCCATGTGGATGCAGTGCTTGGGGTATCAGTGACTGTCCATGCGCCGCAGCCTGCCGCTGCATCTGCCAGGCATCTTTTCCCTCACAGTAGGATACCCTGGCTGGCTGGGGTCCCCTTGCACAGTATCATAACACTTGTAATTCCAACTCCAGGGAGACCTAACAACCTCTTGGCTTCCGTGGACGCCTGTACTCAGGTGCATATGCGCACATGCAGAGACACAGAAATATACATAATTAGAAATAATGAAAGAGTATACTCACTAGAGTTATTGTTCTTTATGTCCATCTTGCATTGGTATCTATGTCTACCAGCAATCTCCAGTTCTGGCTGCCTGTAGGAGAAGTCTTGATACAGCAGCATGGTGTGGGCCCTCCGCTGAGGATGTGGAGAATCTGCAGGTTTTCTTTAGTGTGGGGCAGTAGACCCCAATAAGAAAACATCTGGTTTACCTTCTTGCTGCCAGGCATCACAGAAAAGTTTTCTGTGAAGTGCACACACTGCTGGGGGAACTGGGCGTTATGATACTATAAGCGGGAGTCCTGGTGGGTAGAGCCAAGGGCCCAGCTCTGGCTTCAAGCTCACTTTCTTTCTGCTGACTTGATGTCTCTCTTTTGCTCCCTCCTCTCTCCTATCCCATTTAATATCTTGAAAAATCAAAAGGAAAAAGAAAAATACTAGTCAAAATAGAAAGTTCTGCCAGGGCATTGTCTGCGTGCTCATGGTGTATACAGTGGAAACTCTGGGTATGTGGGGTCCCTGTGGGTCAGACCCCTTCTTCCTGCTGTGTTCCTCAGACAGGACTCCCTTCCTGAATGGCACAACTCGGAAATAGAACAGGAAACTGTTTAGGTGGGGGGTTTCTGGAGTCATCCTGCCCCACCCTCTTCTAAAGGTAAGATAGGCAGGGAGCCTCTCCCTGCTTGGATGTCTGGAATTTGTTTCCTCAGCTTCGAGGTAGAGTAGGGTTCTTCTTCCCTGGGTCCTGCAAGAGCACTGTCCCTCAGGTTCCCCCTGGAGTCCCTAGACTGTTGATTCTATTGCTGGAAGTTCTTTGAGTGGATACTTAGGAAACAGCAGGTTTACCAGGTCCTGGGCAGGGAGGTTGGGTGCTGAGTAATCTGATCATGGGGACCATCTAGGCTTGAACAACACCGGCTCCACCCATTGGAATGTGGCCGGGCCACTTTATCTCCTACACCCTGATAAACAAAGACCCTGTGCTTTAATTCCTGGGAATGTCCCCTGGGCTCTGGGCACCCTGAGCCCTCAGAGTGGTTCTCAATCTGTGGGTCACAGCCCTTTTGAGGAGGCGTTGAATGACCTTAGGCACATTACATTACGATTCATAGCAGTAGCAATAGTTCAGTTATGAAGTAGCAATGAAAATTTTACAGTTGGGGTCACCACAACATGAGGAACTATACTAAAGGGTCGTAGCATTAAGAAGGTTGAGAACAGGGCTGAAGAGATGGCTCAGGGGTTAAGAGTGCTTCTTGCTCTTCCAGAGGTCCTGAGTTCAATTCCCAGCACCCACATGGTGGCACGCAGAACACTGTATATGTGATAAATCTTTAAAAAAAAAAAAAAAAAAGGAAGGTTGCGAAGCTTGTGATCTATGTGCTGATTTTCCCAAGTACAGCCTGGGGCTGGTAGAGCGAGGGGCAGAAGGTCAGGGTTCAGTAGGTCACTGAGTGAGCACATGTGCCCACTCTGCCTCCTGCTGCTTTCCTCATTACTGCGCTGCTCCTGCTTGCAAGGTGTGGGCTGTCTCCTGGGTTCTAGGGAGGCACCACCTCCCCTGCTGGACATTTTCATCCCCAACAATGTGGAGGTAACTCTAGGAAAAAACGGAATAAATCTTTACATTTACTTACCTTTTTTTTTTTTTTTTAAGTGTATGAATGTTTTGCCTGCATATGTGTGTATACCATATGCACCTCTGGTCCCCAGATAGGCCAGAAGAGGGCACTGGCTCCTCTGGCACCAATGTTAGAGACAAATATGAACCACCTTGCAGGCTGGGAATTAAACCCAGATCCTCTGGAAGAACAGCATGTTCTCTCGACTGCAGAACCCTCTCTACAGCTCCAAGAGAAGAAGAATCTAGAAAACATCCCCTTACAGGGCAGCAGCATGGTGTGTGCGAGAGCACCTCCCACTTGGTGGCCTTCACCCTACAGAAGGGTGCAGAGGAGACCACATGACTCAGAAGAGGCAGTTGGCGCTGGACTTTGCGTCCTGCAGTGTGTAGCCTTGAGCCAGTGATTTCTCCCCTCTTGTGGGTTATTCCTAAAATGATGAGACCTCATAGTGACCACTAGGGATGAGCATACAGTAATCTCCAGTCACAATGGTCAGCATGCAAGAAATGGTGACTGGTACAGATAGTTTGCGTGGCCTGTTGGTGGAGTCCAGGGTTTGAACTGGCCATACTTCCTCCTCTCCATTACTCGCTATTCAGGTCGGGGACACTGAATGGGGCTGGAAACTAGGTCTTTTCAGATATTTCTGTATTGAGTAAGTGAGTGAGTGAAATAGTGAATATGCTGAGTTCACAGTCATTGTTGGGGACAGATGAGGCAGCATCTTTCAGATGGTGTCACCTAGTAAGAGTCTTTAAAGACTCCTCCTGAATGCTCGATTAGACAGTGGCGACTGTTCTTCTGGAGCTTTCTGGAGAAGTTGCTGGATCTGGGGCAAGCTGTTAAGGGCTACATTCTGGCCTGGAGTCCAAATGCCGTAGTCAGTGTTAGGGGAAGTGTGTGGTCTTCTGCAGGGCAGCACCTGGTCTCAGAGATGCTTTTCTGTCCCCAGAGCCCCTGCCTGCCGTCTGGGATCACTTTTGGTGTCTGTCATCAGAGCAGCATTCACTACTACCTCTTCTTAGGTTCTTCAGGGTTGATGCCGGTGGCACTTTTTTGGGTGTTCCTCGGTGGGGAAGAGTCTGGTGGTCTGTGTTTAGCAGTGCTGTAGCCTAGGCAGGAAGGTGTAAGGGCAAGTTCCCATCAGCCACTGGGAGATATGAGATATATATATATCATCACACAATATTTATTTATTTATTAGATAAGAAGGAAACTTACTAACCAGTTTTTGCCATCTTCCTTTGGTTCTTACTCTCATGTCAGGTTCTTCTAAACATATCTTGCTGAAGGAAGGTCCTTTCTAGTTGCCAGTGTTGGTACAAGGGAGAGTATCTGCTCCGGCTGGTGCGTCCAGCCTGAGGTCCAAGGCATATGGCCAAGCACAGCTATGAAGCTGGCCCAACACAGGCTTGTAAAATTATTTAAAACATGATTAGATTATTTTCAAAGACTCCACTGTGAGCTTTGTAGGTGATAGCCTATGTTGCAAGCTCAGAGGGTGGGGCTCGCCTAGCAGTAGAGCTCGTATGTCTGTGCGCTCTGGTTTGTTTCTTAAGCACGCATACCAGGCCTGACTTCTTTGTTTTCCACATTCTGGCTGAGCTTTGGATATAAAGAAGTGTGTGTGTGATGACAGATGGGCTCCCAGGTCAACCCTGGGAACAGAGGGTGTGGTGGCAACCACAGTGACCACAGTGAACTGGCAGGTGGGTCTCTTTCCCAGACTTGCAAAAGTGTATGTATTTCCAAGGTGGATTGGATTTTTTGAAAAATGTGTATCTGAAAGTTTTGACTTTTAAAATTCCACTGGATTTTTAACCTCATTGGAATTCAAATAAAACTTGTCTTGGGCACATATTAGTTCCCAGTCATCAGTTTGCAATGCCTGCTATGTGTCTGGGTAGGTTGACATATGGGATGGGTTCCAGGGTTGTCTGTGCATAGGGGTGCTGCGGGCCCTGGGAGCTGTATGTGGAGGCAGGTGCTATGGCCATCCTGGTTGTGGACATGGAGGAGTCCGTGCTATGGAAAGTAGAAAGCAACTTGGAGATCATGTATAGTATCCTGTGTATTGCGTGTACCACAACACATGTGGAGGTCAGAGGACAAAACAAGGGACTTGGGTCTCTCCTTCCACTATGTGGGTTCTAGGCAATTAAACTCAGGTTTTCAGGCTTGGCAGCAAGTGCCTTTACCCAGTGGGCCATCTTGCTGACCCTTAAAGTTTTTAGAAATATTTCTAACCACCCCGTGTGTGTGTGTGTGTGTGTGTGTGTGTGTGTGTGTGTGTGTGTGTGTGTGTGTGAGAGAGAGAGAGAGAGAGAGAGAGAGGGAGAGAGAGGGAGAGGGAGGGAGGGAGAGGACAGTTATGTCAGTTATCTTCTTTCATGTGGGCTCTAGGGATTGGACTCAGGTCATGAGGCTCAGTGGTGACAGCCTTTACCTGTTGAGCTGTCCCACGGCCACCTACAATTGTAAAGAACTAACTAATCCATAAATGCAAACAACAATGATGACACAGGGGTTTGTCTATCTGGCACAAGTATTTGCCACCAGGATTCAACACTGGGTTGGAGGCAGGAAAAGAAAAAGAAGCCGTGTTTTGGTTCGTAATCCTTCTAGAATGTGCAGCTCTTGAGGAAGTTTTGAAAAGCAAATAGGAATTGGGAAGTATACCACTCTAGTCTAAGCCTTCAGGAGTCAAAGGGGCTGGAGGTGACCAGGAAGGGCCACATGGGAGAAAAGAGACCCTGAAGGTTGCACAGAATTTATCAGGGAAGATAACAGTGGGAGGCACACTCAGGGTGGGAACAACACAGTGATTGGGTGGTGGACAGTTAATCTGCAGGACTTGGGGGGTATGGAGTGGTGAGATACAAAAGCAGGGCTAAAGGGAGTGGTACAGAAGAAACCTGGGTCCAGGCACAACTGCTCTGACAGCAAGGACAGTGGGCCATTGCGGAGCTGCGGGCAGTCTTTGTGGCCCTTCCGGCTCTCACATACCTGTCGCTGGTCTCTGTTAGGCTGTTGCTGGTGACGGAGGGTTAAGTCTGGTACCTGATGACTAAGCCCGGGACACTTCCTGTTCCTCCCTGGCTCCTTGGCATCAGGCCCACCGGGGTCAGAGGTGGCCTTTGCCTGAAGAGTAAGCAGGAAGACTAAGCCCCACTTGGCACTAATTTGAACTTGAAACTTGGTCCTGTGGGTGTAGAAAGGCTCTTGGCTGCTGTCTGCTCTGATTTCTCATTTGTGAAATAGAAAGAGTACTACCTTCAAAGGCTGTTGTCCTTACAACATGATTTCTAGATGTAGTCATACTTTGTGCTTACATTGGACACCTGCTGCAACCTGGATGCATGGCACAAATGACATCTATCTGATCCGTTGCAGGTGAGTGCCTGTACCAAGCGGCAGGTTATGTAGTAATCATTGTCTTTACCCCAAAGAACACAGTGCTAAGCACATGGTAGGACCAAATAAGTATTAACTATATGGGGTTTGTGCTTGTGAGCCTAATTCAGGTTTATTGGTTTTGGTTTTGGTTTTTTTTTTCAAGACAAGGTTTCTCTGTGTAGTCCTGGTTGTCCTGGAACTCACTATGTGAGTGAGTTGGCCTCTGCCTCCTGAGTGCTGGGATTAAAGGTGTGCACCCCCTCCGCCCCCTGCCCCCCAGCTAATTCAGTCTTTATAACAGTTGATTTGTGATTAATTACAATCTCTTTTGTAGTTAAAACTATTTTGTTAGGAAAGACAATTGCGAGAATGGCTCCTGGTCACTCATTCTTTTTTTTTTTTTTTTAAATTTTTTCTTTATTTTTGAGAATTCCATACATGTATACAATGAAATATGATCATATCCACTTCCTATTCCTGTCTTCCAACTCTCCTTTTATTCCCTCCATTATGTACTCTCCCAACTTAATGTCTTTGTTGTTGTTTGTTTTGATGCCCCACTTAGTCCCGTTAGTACTGCCTGTCTCTGAATGGGTCTGGGCTGTCCACTGGAGCCCCCTTGTAGAAGTAATTCTGAACGGTCTTATTAAATAGAAACACAGCGTCAAATGCAGTTAAAAGCCCCGAGATCAGAGAGCAGTAGCCAAGAGCTAAGACCAACTTATCTTACCACTCGCTGCAGCTCCCATCCTTCCCCTGAGAGAGAGACCTTCTTCCTGTGTGTCTGTATTATTATTGCCTTTCTGTTCTGCCTTCTCATTGGCTCCAAACCCAACCACATGACTTTCTCATCACTGCCTGTCTATACAGACCTCCAAGTCTCTATGTTTAGTACTTGGATTACCATGCTGTCACCATGCTGGCTGTGTCCTTGAACACACAGACTCTGCCTGCCATGTGATTGGATTAAGGGCATGTGCTACCACTGCCAGACTTATGCTTAATGGCTATGGCCTCTGATCCCCAGGTAACTTTATTTATTAACATACAAATAAAATCACATTTCAGCACAAATAAAAAATCACCATACCTCCTCAAAGAGAATGTTCTTCCTCCACTAGCAGCCAGCAGTAGATCCTTGTATAAACTGATGACATGACCACTCCATGTTAAGGGGAAAGTTGTATTGTAGATATAAGAGAGAGAACAGACAGAGGCATTTAGCAGAGTCCAGAGCAGAGAGAGAAAGAAGTAGACTGGACAAGGCCAGGGCTGTCTGTGAGAGAGGGGAGAACAGCAGGGGATAGAGGATAGAGAAAACACAGACAAGCAGGAGCAGAGTGAGAGAGAGAGAGAGAGAGAACACACACACACACACACACACACACACACACACACACACACACACACTCACACTCACAAGCATGCGTAGCGGAATAGCAGGGTTATAAGGAAAGTGCATAGCTGGTGCGAGGGAAGCCAGTTAACTGGAAGAGGTGAGATCTAGGTACTTGTGATACAGAGGGAGCCTGGAGGCCAGCGTGCGTTTTTTGGTATGCTAGTAGGTACCATAGGTAGCCGTTTGTCCCTTCTGCCAGTAGGAAGGGAAATGACTTCCTTTTGGCAGATTGGAACTGGCTTCACAGGTTCTTGAGGAATGCTGGCTCTTATCTAACCTCCAGAAATCCTCCTGTAGTCCAGACTGAACCCATCTCTGGATATCTGGACTGCTTTTTGGGGTTTGGGGAACTGGAGTTTCCTTTGGACCTGACACTTCTTCAGCTGGTCACTCACTCTCATTTTGCTGTGGCAGACTCACATTGTGTTACAATTTGGAAGGCTTTTACGACAATTTTTTTTAAAGGCAACAACTCAGGTTTCACTACCAAAGTGTTGAAAATAGTAACAGATACAAAGTTTAGAAAAATTACCCAACTGCCATCCTAAATAGACTGAGAACAAAAATCCCCTTTATTTTTTTTTCTCAGTATATATTTCTTGAGCTCCTACTGTGTGCCAGCACTGTGGTAAAACCTAGAATGCAGCTGTGTAACAGCCTGCAGCTCCCTCTCCCCTTCAACCTCGAGGAGCTGTATCATCCACCTTGTGATGGGTAGACCCATGTAGGTGACGGTGAAAAAGCCACTGTTGGTCTGTGACCTCAGGATCTTAGTTTCCCTTTCTGTTTCCTTCTACCTCTTTTGGCAGTGAAAGCTTCCTGGTTAAAATTTGTATGGAAAGAGCCTTAGCCATTCCCAGGCAGTTCTGAAAGAATCCTGGAGTTTTACCTGGAGGTAGGTGGATATGGTAGCAGTGTTTCTCCACTGGGAATAGGCTTGGTTTCAGGGCTGATTTTAACCCAGTGCAGGATGGAAGAAACTAATTGGATGATTCTTTCTGACATCAGGACTAGACGTTAGGCTGTGTCCAGATGCTAGAGGGAGCCAACCTCACAGGCTCCAAGAACAACACCACATTGGGACCTATAGCCTATAGTGCTTGCCTGCATGTGGACAGCCAGTCATCCTCATTCCCTTGGGCCACAGTGGGTGGTGACTCAGAGCTGGAGCTGTGTTCCTGCCTGGTGCCTGATTTTGCTTGGGGTGTGGAGAGGAAGGAGAATGAATGAGCAGGAACGGCGTGGCTGCTGGATTGTAACACCTGGGAGCAGCTGTGGAGAACTGAAATTGAGAAAGAGAGAGCAGGCAGATGGGAGCCTTCCTCTCTGTCTGCCGTGAGCCGAGTGCAGATTTCATCAGACTACCACCAGGAAAGACGCAGTTCTGAACATGGGGCTCAAAGCGAGTGTGGGCCTGTCTGCAAGCAGTGAGCAGGTGAGTCTTGGATAGGTCTGTCAGGAGTCAGTGTGTGATATATTTTGGTTCCTGAAGTTTCAGATGGCCAGGAGTGCCATTACTCAGCAAGAATGCCATTTAATTAGGAAAAAGTAGGACAAAAGTGTCCTGAACTCTTATCTCCCTCATATTCTTACGAACAGTATCCTGTTGGCAGATGATGTTTTAAGTTACCTGTAGTGTTGTTGTTGAACTTCCGACTGGGGTTGGCTGGATGGTAGGAGTTTGAGAAGCTCCTCAGTCACCTAAAACGTTCTTACTCCCCGGGCGAGTCCTGTGGCACCTGGCCCTGTGTTCTCAAGTGACTGCCGAGGCACCGGTTTAGGGAAGAAAGCACTGAATGGAATTATAAACGGGCATTCTGAGGTTGAAAATGTCTCCCCTGTAATTTCAGTACTCCTGTAGGCTCTGTGTCCCTGGCTGAGCCCAGCCTGTGGGGGAGGTGGATTTTCTTGGTCTGTACTTTCTGCACCATGGAGACAGACCCTCTGAGGGGCAAGGGTGTGGTTGAGGGACTGTGCCTGCTGAACTGAAACCGCTTTGCCTGGCAGGCGAGTTCTTTAAATAGATGTTAACAGGGACCTGGGGTTTTTGTGTACCTTAACTCAAAGGGAGGAAAGTATGTGCTTGAGTCTCTGTCTTTGCAGGCTCCTCCTGCTGGAGTGGTGAAGCAGAGCAAGGCAGGACACCCAAGAGCAGTTCTAGAGCTAACAAAGGAAAAGCCCAGTAGGCCCCGCATGCGGAAATGTTGCCCGGGCCCTGGCATTACAGCCTCCTCAGAAGCTTGAAGAGTTGGAATATCTCCTCCATTTACAGATAAGCCCAGCACTCACCCACTCCTTCAAGGCCATGCATGCATGGGGCAGAGCTGGGGTTTAAACTCCAGGCTGTGTCCAATCTGATCTGCCTGGGTGGCCTCTGCGATGGGGAGCCCAGGATGAGGAAATCAGAGCCCTGAGAGGTTGAGGAGTCACTGCTAACAAGGCTGATACTGGCTTCTATTACCTTGTTTCTCTGAAAACTTCCTTCAAAAAGGGGAAGGGCTGTCTGCATTTGATTTCCTCATTCTAGTAGGAGTTTGCCTTTAATCTTTTCATTCATGATCACAGGAAGCCAAAATTACAACTCCCTATTCAGCTGGTGGAATTCTAGGTATGCAACCCCTTGTGGGATCTGGGATGCAGGCAGGCTTCCTTCGGTCAGGTTACTTGCTTGGAAGAGGTATTTTACAAATGGAGTGGCCACTGAGTAGATGTGTAAAACCTGTAGCCTGTGTGAGAGAGAGCTTTCTAGATCATGCTGGAAGTTATCAGTTTGCTCTATCCAGGGGACAAGAAGGACAGAGCTACCTCTTTTCAAGGTGGGCAGACTCCACTCTCTCTATGCCTTTTATACAGGAAGGGCAGTACCTGAGCATCCCTCAGGTGGCGGCCCCAGGGTTTGGCTGGACTCAAGTTGCTGCCTAGTTTGGGGTGAGTGTAAGCCAGATGTCTGTAGTGTGAGTAGTGTGGGTGCTCGTAGCCCAGTACTGCTATATTTCTGGCTCCCCAGGGAGAGTGGGTACTTCCAGCACTGGCATAAGATCCTTTGTCAGGGCCTGGGAGCCCTGGCCCACTCACCCGTCTTTGGGGCTTTGTGGTGGGTTGATAGGCTTTGCACAATCTCTTGCTGAAGGTGGCTGATACTCATGCCCAAGGTAACAGTTTGGTGCCTCCCACATGAGCATCCCTGTTGCCATGCTCTAGGTAAAACACAAGAATTACAGGAGCCAGCCCCCAAGGAACCGAGGATGGGCAGGTGGTGAAGACTGGAGGTTAAGTACTAGTTGTGGGGGGCAGAGAACAATGCAAGAGCCTTCATAGCTATCCCTGAACTATGAGCTTAACCCCACCTCTGTCTAGTTCATAAAAGGGAGACAGGTGATGTGTGTTTATACTTCCACCCCCATCCTGTGTGTTCTTAACCACTCAGCACTTTCCTCTCGGGCATTTGATCCATTGCTTTCTGCACTGAGGGTATTAACCTTCTCTTGTGGGCCTGAAGAGTCTTCTGGGTGCCAGTAGAAGGCAGCTACATCTTGATGGCCAGTGATTGTTAGGTTCTTGTCTCCGTGGCCTGAGTTCTGGTTTCTGCAGGCTTAGGCAGCTCATTGGAAGGCTCACTTGAAGTTCAGAACCTCCTTAGTTTTTTTTCATTCATTGAGTCAGAAGGGACTTCTGAGCACCTCCCCGGTGCCAGACACCTCTCCAAACTGATACAGCAGTAAAGAGACAGGCCAGACTGCATGCTAGTCAAAGGAACCCACAGTAATCGCACGTGCACGTAAGTGAGAAACATTACAGCTGTTAATAACTAAAATAGGCTGATGCGGTGTGAGGTGACAGTGGGAAGGGCTGAGGGGGTGATAGCCCTGCCCAGGTCTAAAGGACAAGGTGCCGGCTCCATGGACACAGGCAAGGAGCGTGCCGCCTGAGAGGACAGAGGCTGCCAAGTAGGAAAGACTGGGTGTTCAGGAAACGAGGAGGGCAGGGACAGAGTAGTATATGAAGAGGCTGCTGCTAGGTAGGGCTCGTGTCATCTGAGGTTTTGTTTGTTATGAGATAGATTCTAGTGTAGCCCAGGGTAGCCTGGAACTCACTTTGTAGTCGAGGATGACCTTGAGCTTCTGCGTGCGCCTCCTGCTTCTCCTAGTGTGTGCCACAATGCCAGTTTATGTGGCACTGGAGATGGAACCCAGGGCTTTGTGTGTGCTGGGCAAGCACTGTGCCACCTGAGCTCAAGCCCTGGCCCCTCTTCTAGGGTTTTCTAAGCCAAGGCAAGGAGCTTATTTTCACTCTGGATGGTGTTGTGCTTCCAGTATTTAATGGAGGGGCTTGTCATGAACCCATGAGAACTTCCAGGGAACTCACAAAAGCTGAGATAAAAGCCAAGGATATGCTTAGGAGATAAAAGCTAAGCCTGGTGTTTGCAAGGCTGTAATCTCAGCTGCTTTTGAAGCTGAGGCAGGAGGATTGCAACTGCAAAGTATGCCCAGATCACAAAGTGAGTTCGAGGCCAATTTAGTGAGACCCTGGCTCAAAGTAAAAAGTAAAAAGGCGGCTGGAGATCTAGTTGTGTGATGGAGCACTTGCCTCACTTTCCAGGGCCCTAGGTTCAGTCCCTAGTATGGGAGTGGGGAGGGTGGGGTGGTATGTGGGCCAGAGGCAAGCAGGTGGAGATGGTGGAGCGCTGAGGGTAAATGCAGAGCATCTCTGAGAAGCCAGGAGAGCTCACATGCTTATCACAAGAGGAAGTTAAGGTAGAGAAGGAACAGGGAATACCTCCAGTGTTTGAGGACATTGGTACTGGACGAATTTGGTTTGGGGCAAAGACGGCTTATTCTCTCCCTTTGTTAAATCTTAGGTGTCTGTTTGTTGTTGCCATAGTCAAGGCTCAGTCGGGTTAAACAAACATTGAACGCCATCTATGTGCTTAAGTGTGCATGCCCCTTTTTTAGCCCCTCTTTAAATTTCTTAGGAACCTTTTAAAATTGCATTTGTAATGGCGGAGCCACGGCTTAGAGATGTGAGGAAGCTTGCTTTAGTTGAACCCAGCCCCAGCTCCAAAGCTCTGGGCTGGCTGGTCGCTCAAGGCACATGTTGAGATAGTTTAGTATTGAGTGGATAGCTTCCCCTTGGGGACAGGATGGGACCATAGGCAGGCTGGACCGTCCAGGCCTGATTCCCAGGCTACAGGAAGAAGGGCTGGCAGGGGAGTGGCCGTGTGGTGAGAGCTGTTGTCAATGTTGAAATATCTGCAAACTTGAAAGACCATTCTCATAAGAAGTGCCACATTAAGGTGACACTTCCTCTTAAGTGAACAAATTAGTAAAAGTGCTAAATAAAATAAAACAAAAGGAGCTTAGGAAATGTTGGCAAGTCGAAGATACTGTTTGTTCTTTTGATACAGTCTCATCTAGCCCAGGCTGGCCTGGAACTTATGATATGTGACTGAGGATCTCTTTGAACTGCTGACCTTGTCTCCACCTCCTCGGTGTTGGGATGCTGGGTGTGGGCCACCGTAGCCTGTTCATGGCATTGGGGACTAAATCTACAGCCTTGTGCATGCTCGACAAGCACTGTCACTGGAGAGGCATCCCTAGCCCTTGAAGATGGTTTCTACTCTTGATTACAACCTCTCTGTTGAGGAGCCCAGATGAGAGCTGATGTAGTTAAGGCAAATTCTTCTCATCTGTGGAGTTTCACTTTTCAGTTTTGAGCGTTTTCTGGGGCACTATTAGGTGACCCACAATCCTTAGTTCTGCTGAAACACAAAGAGCACAAAGATAAAATGTGCCTTAAGAAGGCTGGAGGCGATGCTGAAGGTGGCCTTAGCCTGAGGGCGACTGCTTTCTCCAGTGTTCTGGGAAGCACACGAAGGTTGGAAGCTTGGGGACAGGAGACTGACAGGTACTGCTCAGTATGCTTGATGAGACCCTCTTCTGACTTTGGCCGGATACTTTCCTTACTTTTTAAAGTTGTTTCTTCTTTTTATAGCTAGGACCAGATAAGAGCTGGGGCTGACAGCACATCTGTCACACTCCACATACCAGTGCCACAGCCCTCAGAGAGCCACACTCAGCCGTGGGCTCTGACCTCCTGTCAAGTGTCTGTCACAGCTTTCCCAGAGCTCCCTGCATTAAAAAAAAAAAAAAAAAAAAAAAAAATCAATAAGAAATCAATTTGCTACATAAATAGCTGGAACTCTTATGTTTAACTAATCAAAGTCACTGCCCCACCCCACCCC
Organism: Peromyscus maniculatus bairdii; assembly: GCF_049852395.1. NCBI lineage: Eukaryota > Metazoa > Chordata > Mammalia > Rodentia > Cricetidae > Peromyscus > Peromyscus maniculatus. The sequence continues at coordinate 126,328,857 of NC_134852.1, read as the reverse complement.
CATTTTGGTTTTAATTTTTCAAGTCAGGGATTCTCTGTGTAGTCCTGGCTGCCGTAGAACTTGCTCCTGCAGACCAGGCTGGCCTCCAGTTAAGGGATCCTCCTGTCTCTGCCTCCTGAGTGCTGGGATTAAAGGCTTTGCCACCACACCAGTCTATGCTCATTTTATAGGAATGAAAAATTCACCTTCCCAAAACTTTGCAAGAAGCTGTCAGGCCCTTGTGTTCTGACCAGCCCTGTGTGTTGTGGTGCAGGTGAGCAGCAACCTCTTCTCCATGGTCCTCTGTATTCTGTTATCAAGGCTCTTGTGTTTGCTGCCAGCCCTCTGGGGCAGCTGTGGTCCTTCCCAGCCCAGGGCTTTTGTGAAGGTGTGCCTGTTTACCTGGGTGCTTACTATTCCTGCTGCCTTCCTTCCCTTCATTCTTGGTCCTTTCCAGGTCGCACTGGCTGCCGGGTCTTTCTGAGAGGCCACTTCTGGGGAAAAGAGTGGGATTTGAAAAAGAAGACTAGATTGTGTTTTAAATCACTTGGCAGATTATTTTCAGTAGCCTGAAGAGAAGCAGAAACTCCTGTGTGAGGAGAGTGTCTATTCCATTGAACCCAGCCGCCTGGCTCCCAGCCTGGCGGTGTCTGCCATACTGAGGAGCGAGGTGGGAAGTCAGGTTTCAGGACAGGTCTTTCAGGGATGTGTCGGTACAGGCCTGCAAAATGCTTCTTGAGTCAGGGTGATGGGACATGCGACTCTTTGTGGGTTTTAGGATCAGGAAACAGACTGGAGTTTCAGGGCCAAAGAGGACAATGACTGCAGCATGACTGGACTTGCAGTCTCCAAGCTTCTGTACCAGGACGCCTCCGTTGGGCAGTGGTGGCCTGGAGCTGTAAGGGAGGACAGTAGCTGACTGTGTCTGTACCAGTTGTCTACCTCTTGTGGGCTCGCTTTTCTCCCTAATGGCCTGGTGACAACAGGTACTTACCCTACTGGTATTAAGGTTGAATGGTGTAGCCTAGGGACCTTACTCGTGTCTTTCTGTTCAAAGAGTGCTGAGCTGGAAATTTTGCCAGGAGCAAGCTGGGTACATCCAGTCAAAAGTGGTGACATTTCAGGACCCCAGTGTTTAGGCTGTGTTCATCCCTGTGGGTCCATCTCCTCTCCCAATGGTTATGTCTTCTTTTTTTGTTTTTTTAAATTCTGATAATATCTCATAATCTGGAGCCTTATTTCTCTTATTTCTATCATGGAAATAACATGATCTGTGTCTCTGACCTCCTTGGTTACCTGAGAGTGTTGGATGATAAAAGTGAGCAGCTGGAGACTGGTAAGGCTGATGCTGAGGATGGCAGTGTTGGCGTCGAGGGCAGCATGCATATTAGGGGAGGGAGTTTGGAGGGCTGCTCTAGGTGTGACCAGGCAACAATTATTTTTCGTCCGATGAACTCATCTTCCTTCTAGTGTTAGAGCACTTGCACTTTTGAATTAAGCGCCAGCACCTTGTAGCTCCGGATTCATGAGCCTGGGACTCTGGGTTTATTGTGATGACATGAGTTGGGGATAGGGAGCAGAGCAGTTGCCCTTGGGGTTGACATTGTGTGTAGAAAAGGTGACCACTGGCTGCTGGATCTGTTCCAGGCACATAAAAGATTTGCCCTGTGCTCTGGTCTACCAGAGGGTCCATCAGATGACCTTATGATAGGAGCAGAGGCTGCTTGGGGGATACTGATTGCCATACAAGTATCATTCAGAACTTTGGCCCTGGGCACAAGGGAGATGAAGGAGTAGATGGAGGTGGCACTGTGTTTCCGATGCCCTGCCCGCAGGGCTTTCTAACCATAATCAGGAAGCCACTAGGCTCTGATCATGTAGAAGGCATGGGAGTCACAAACGACCTAGATTCAGGCCCTGTCTCCACGTTCTTCCCTGAAGTTGGCTTGTGCACACCCCTCACCTTCTCAGCCCAGTTTTCTCTCTTACAGAATGTGGAGCTGGTGTGCTGATAGCTGAATGTGTGTGAGCAAATGTTTTGTAGACTGTAAAGTGCTTCTGAATTTTAGAAGCGCTGCTGCTTGATTGTTCTCTCGAGCAGGGTATTTTCCCACCAGATTGCAAATGGGACCGACCCAGAGTTTACATTCTCAAGCTTCCTGGAGATGACTCTAAAAAAGCTAGGTGCAAATAAGGCCCAACCCTTGAATGTGATGCAAGGCTGTCTGGAACAGGTGTTGCAGGGGGCTGCTCCCATCCCAACTGGAAAGCTGCCTTTTTGGGAAGCCCAGGCTGCTGCCTGCCAGATGAGGTCATAGGATCCTGTGGGCTAGTCCAAGAATAGGAATGGGAATTGAGAGGCCAGCTGTGCTCCCTGGGATGACTGAAGGTTTGTTAGGGGTGGTTCTCTGTGGCTGGGTCAATTAGCAAGCAGCCTGGTCTGATGGCTTGTTAGGACCTGGGCCGCTCTAGCTACCGGTGCTAAGGTTACATCATCGGGCACCAGGACAGGGTAAAGAAAGTCTTGGGCTTTTAGTGATTGTCTTCCTAACCTGTGTGCTGTGCTGATGTTGATACGCTAATCTCCAGAGAGGCTCAGTGCTCAATTAGGGGGTGAAGCTAACATCTTAACATCACTAAACTGAGATGACCTATTGGCTGTGACAGCAAAAAGTCTCTTCACTGCCTGTGTTAAGAGCTTTTAAAAAGGGCCCCATACCCTTGGATTTAGTAATTTTACTTCAGAGGCTTTAACTCAAGGAAATAATTTGAACTGGGGCGAGGGGGCATCTATGCTCAAAGTTGCTGATTATAGTGGGAGGGGACCCCTAAAATATCCAGCATTAAAAGAGTATCAGAGTCTAAACAGAAGTACCATGGAGTCGGGGAGTGGGGATGCTTTTGTTGCCCTGGGCCCCTGCATCCACAGCAACGCCTCACACACAGGCAGTGTATTTTGAAGTTGTATGAAAAAGATTATGTCCATATGTTAGACTTACTCAGTAATTCAGATGAAGGAAGGCATCTGCATCAGAGTGTTTCTCCTGCGGGAGTTAGATGTAGTGAAAAACCACGATGGAAACCTTTACTTTGTACGTTGACTTGAAGATCTTTAAAAAAAAAAGAAAGTTAATATCAAATATAAAAACTGAAAGAGCAACATTTTTTGTTTTTGTTTTAAAAGATTTATTTATTTTATGCATATTAGTGTTCTGTCTGCATGTGCGCCTTTATGCCAGAAGAGGGCATCAGATCCCACCATAGATGGTTGTGAGCCATCATGTGGTTGCTGGGAATTGAACTCAGAATCTCTAAAAGAACAGCCATTGCTCTTAACTGCTGAGCTATCTCTCCAACCTGCAACATATTTTTATATGTAGAAAGTCTCTGCCAACATGGGCTCAGCAGTTAAGGGCACTTGCCACTACTCCTGATGACCTCAGTTCAGTCTTTAGGACCCATCCACAAGGTAGAGAGAACTGACTCCCGAAAGTTGCACTCTGACCTGCACTTGTGTGCCCTGGCACACACATGTGCTACCACCCACCCACCCACCCACCTACAAACAAACAAATGTGGTAACAAAAATTCTTTTTAAAAAATACTATTTTTTTTTAATAGAAGGCAAAAAATAAACCCTAAACTACCTTGGAAAGAGATTTCCACACATAATGATGCCACAGGTGCTTTTTGTTAGTTTGTTTCTAGATTTTATAAAAATCTGAAAGCAAGTATGATTTTGTGCTTGGGAAATTCTTTTTAAATCCATCATACTCTCTTTTGAAAAAGGAAATTCGTTTATTTGCTTATTTGTGAAACAACCCAGCAGCCTCCAGAGCCAGCTCCGCATCTTTTGAAGCTCCGGGCAGTCTTTGTCAACACACAAAACACCTACACACCACCGAGTCTGTCAGCTTGGCTGGGAAGCAGCCCCTCCTGACTTCAAAAGGGTGGTAGAAGGCTTGGGTGTTGGAACCGGGCAGGGCGTGTTCAATTGCAGAGACATGCCCATACGTTTATCATTCCTTCAGTGAACTGAAGACATTTGGTGCAGCAGGAGAATTTTAAGAAGATAGGATTTGCTGGGTGGGTGGTGAATTCTTGGGATTCTTTCCCTGGCATCAGTGTGGGGAAGCTGTTGAGAGTGTCGCCTCTTTGCCTTCCTTCTTGTATCAGCTTGTGCTATCTTAAAGATACTTTTTCTCCTTAGTGTTTCAGTGTATTGGAACTTTGTGTCTTTAAGATATTGTATTTTTCTGGGCGTGGTAACACATAACTGTAATTCCACTATGTGCAAGGCAGAGATAGAATTGTCCAAAGTTTAAGGTCAGCCTAGTCTACACAAAAATTCTAGGGCAGCCAAAGATATGTAGCTATACCCTGTTTCAAAAAAAACAAAAACAAACATTGGACACTTAGGAGTCAGAGGCTGGGCATCTGTATGAGTTTGAGGCCAGCCTGGGCTACATGTGTAGTGAGTTCCAGGCCAGCCATGTTCCTCCTTCCCTGAGGAATGTTTGATGACTTAGGTCCCTCCCTAGGCACACTGATCTCTTGGTGTCCTTGGTGTCCCCTCATTCACATGACTTTTCATCTCTCTGTCTCCCTAGCCACAACCAGCAGACCACAACCTTCAGGCATCCTGTGACTGGGCACTTTTCTCCAGAAAACAGTGAATTCATTCTTCAGGAGGAGGAGTAAGTATCTCTTTATGTTTTTACTTAGGCAGAGTTTGGGAGCTTGGAGACATGAACTCAAAACACAACTTGCTGGGCTGTTTCTGCTGTTGTGGTTTGTTTGTTTGTTTTGTGGTCAGGTAGAGGGTGTTGGAGTGGATTGGTTGATTCAAAGTGAGAGGAGTTTTATTTCTCCATCTTCACATGCCTGGTGAGAGGATGTGGGTATGGAGAGATGCTGCGGGATGTGCTGTGGTGGTAATCATAGTCTCTTAAAAAACCCCTTTCTTGGGCTGGAGAGATGGCTCAGCGGTTAAGAGCACTGACTGCTCTTCCAGAGGTCCTGAGTTCAATTCCCAACACCCACATGGTGGCTCACAACCATCTGTAATGAGATCTAGTGCCCTCTCTGTATACATAATAAATAAATCTTTAAAAAAAAAAAAAAAAAAAAAAAAATCCCCTTTCTTCTGAGACATTACCTTGCGCACTAGCTGTGCTCTGAATGGACTTCTCATCTGGTGGGAAGGTGTTAGAGGTGAGATTGGGTGCCAGGGCTACCTTCAGGAATAGCCAGGTTTTTGTCCATGAACAAGTATTTGGGTAGAGATAGTAGATAATAACAGAAAAGTTTACTAAGGGAGAAAAGCTTTTCCAAGTGTGGAAACAGGCCAGAGCTGGAAACAGATCAAAGGCTCCATGGCAGATGCCCTGCAGAGGATTGGGACTAGTGTATTTCAGTATGGTAGGCTTTGGGTCGATGGATAGCTCACTTTGTTTTTTGTTGTTGTATTGTTGTTGTTGTTTTGCATGTCAACCTTGATGGAGAGGATTTCCAGTCTTTCTTTCATATGCTAATTTTGACTAATTTCCATCCTACTCTCTTGCTACAATTGCTTGTAAACCTAACCTCTAAAGGCATCTAGTAGGAATGCAAAGCTGGGGTCTACAGGAGAGGAAGCAGATCTTTGCCCAGCTCAGTGGTCTTCAGGGAGGAAACTCTAGTCTGTACTCTTTGTGCTAACTGAGCGGGCTACATCACTGTTGCGTAGAGATTCTAGCTGGAGTTGACCTGTAGTAACGTTAGGCTTGTTTCGAAGACGCCAAGCTTCCTCTGCTGTCTTTCTGTAGGAACCCTTCTCCAGCACTGTGTTACAGGGCCTCATCGCTCATGACCGATCAGCTGGCCACCCTTCTGAAGCCTCTTTCTGATGCTCACTGAATGTCTTTAACATCAGTGGGTGTCTGGCCCTTTGTGGCTGTCCTACTTTTATTTCTGTTGCCGTGATAAAATATCCTGACAGAAAAGCAACCTAGTGGGGAAAGGGGTTTTTTCGGTTTATAATTCCAGGTTGCAGTCTGTCGCTATGGGGAAATCAAGCCAAGCAGCTAGTCATAGCACATATATTCAAGAGCAGAGATAAAATAATGTGTGCATGATTGTTTGCTTGCTTGCTTATGCTCAGCTTGATTTTCCCCGCTTAATATGATTCAGGACCTCCTGCCTAGAGGATGGTGCTGCCCACAGTGGTCTGGGTTTTCTTATAGTAGTTAACTTAATAAAGACAGTCCCCAATAGACACACCCGCAGGCTAACCCAATGTAGACAACTCCACATCTAGACTCTCCTGGCAGGTGAGTTGTGTCAAGTTGACCATTAAAGCTAACCATCACAGTAGCTAACAGGTCTACCTACACACAAGGGACTTGGAAGATCCAGGAATGTGATTTCCATATCTGATCTTCAAGCACAGGCACATGCTTTCTTCTCCTCAGTGCGGGTGCCTCTACAGCTTTGGGGAAGAGAGAAGCATTCCTGAGCAGTGACGGCAGCTGATTGTACACCAATCCCCAGACTCCGCTAAGCATTTCATGTGGAGGTGGGGCCTGGGTTAAGAGAGAGTGCACTTGCTTTGGAAGTTCAGAAACCCACTATTGTACTGAGCAACTAACTGCAAGGCATGTGGGCTACCTTGGGGGTCCTCACCCAGGGGACCCTTACTTGGCCTGCCCTTCCCTGTGCCCAGTGAGTTTCATCTGTCCTCCCATTCCCACTTGTGTATTTGGAAAGCAAACACTGGTTGGAATTGCCGGTAATGTTGTGAGAGGTGTTTGAAGACAGCTCTAAGAGAGATCTGAGCTTGCTGAAGGTAGGCGGTCTCTTACTGAACTTCGACCCCTTTGCAGAAGAGGCTTTATTTAACGGGTTTCAGGACAAAACTCTGCTGAAGCCGGTGAGGATTGTGGGCTTAGGTGGGAATCTCCTGCTGCTAGGCAATTCTGTCTCCTGCTCTTCCTGCAGCTACATGTTGGTAAAAGCTGGCAGCCAGAGATAAGAGCGAGTGAACATGGGGAGAAGGCACTCCCCCTTCAGGAGGCCAGCCTGCACTCATCCTCGGGGTTCTGGGCTGTCAGAGTCTCATATGTTGCCATCAGTTGCTGGTAGAACCAGCACCTTGTCTCCAGACACTGATAGTCTTGGGCTAGCTTTGCCTGTTGCATTTGGTTGCCATGGCAGCAGAAAAGATGAGGAGAAATGCGAATACCTGGCAAGCAGATACAGAAACTTGACTGGTTTTCCTCTCCGGATTTTCAGACAGCATTTGTGACAGTCACAGGTAAGGGGAGAGACATGGGAATGGGGCCCTTAGTTCGCTCAGGGCCTGGTGGCAGTTTTTGGTGTGGATGTTTTGAAGGGCATTGTCAATTGGGAATGCAGTTATTGCCCACGTCTGCGGCTCTTCTCTGCTGGCCAAATATGCAGCCGTGGTGGCTTTGCTGTGTGGAAGGGAGGCTGTTGCTCAAATACAGAAGTCTCGTTTCTTCCTGTGACTTCTCTAGTCCCTTTCTTTCCCCTCTCTACACCCCGGGAATTGCTCTGATTGCCATTTAACAAACGATGTAGTCGGATGAGAAGGGTAGCTGCTTGGTAGAGCAGGCAGGAGCAGCAGGCAGGTTGGAAGGGGGCAGATTAGAATGGGAGCATCTCAGAGGTCCCTGTCTGCCTCCCATCCTGCACAGACAGTCTGGAGAGGGGAAGAGACTAGCCCAAGGCAGTCCCGCTTGGGGACTCTGATGCCAAGTTCAGGACAATGCTCTGATTGAGGGGTGAGGGCACCACTGTCAGAGCTGTCTTCATGCCAGGTGAGGGGGTGCTGTTTGGGCTCTTTGCCAGCCTGTGTTTAAGGAATTGAGGGGGACGGGGAAAGCGCATAGTGAGCTGTAGTGGAATGAGGCTGCAGTTGCTGCATGAAATCCCGTGTCAGACAGCCTCCCCCGGGTGATGGGAGTTGACAGTAAGCGTTGGTGGTGTCTCTTCATCTGGGAAGTGCCCTATGAAGGTGTGTCTGCCTGCATGGGGCAGGCAGCAACTCATTTTCTCTCCCTCCCTGCCCCCCTCCTTTCCTCCCCTGCCCCCCCATCATCCTCATTGTAGATTGTGCTCCTCAAATGTGTGCTTGTGTTTACAAGTGTACCCACTCTTGCATGCAGTCCCCCATTCACAGCCGTCACTCAGCTGAGTTCCCTTGTCTTTGAAATCCTTGAGAACAGAGTCTGAAGTTGGGGTTCCATTTATCTAGAAATTCATGGAATAACATGAAATGAGGTGTTTTTGTTTTGTTTTGTTTTGTTTTGTTTTGTTTTGTTTTGTTTTGTTTCAGTGCTGGGGATCAAATTGAGGGTCTTGTCCACATTAGACAAGTACACAATCACCCAGCCATATCCCCAGCCCAATAGAGTTCTGTTTTTCCCTAACCGGCTGACGTCCAGCCATTGCCTTGACCACTAGAAGGGAAGTCTGCCATAGTTTCTATACTTTGACTAAAAAAAAGTCGCAGGTGATGCGTTGCTAAGAAACCATTGTGGTCTGAGCTAATCATTTGGCATCTTGAGCTTTCTGGAGAGAAGTGGCTTGGTGGTAAAAATAAACTGTAGGTGGGATTTAGGTTCCGGGCCTCCAGTGGTGACACAGGAATTGTGCCGATCTCACAGCACCTCCTGGTTCTCAGAAGGTCGTCTCAATGCACAAGCTGCCTTGTGAAGAGAGGTGGTTTTCACCCCATTTAAAATGGAAACTGAGGCCCAGAGAGCTGACTTGTGGAAGAGTCAAAACACGTCGAAGCTCAGTTGAAATCTAGTTATCTCTGCTCTTGCACTTTCTGCCACCCCAGGCTCCCTGGTTTGGGGGTTGGCCTTGGGGCTGTTATAGCCAAGGTCTCACTGACCTTGGGACTTGGCACTTGGGATCTCTTTATGGCAGACCCCATCCAGTTCATTGCTTTTAACTTAATTTTAATTTTGGTTTGTTTGGTTTTGTTTCTGGACAGTTTCTCTGTATAGCCCTGGCTGTCCAGGAAATCACTTTGTAGACCAAGCTGGCCTTGAACTCACAGAGATCTGCCTGCCTCTGCCTCCTGAGTGCTGGGATTAAAGGTGTGCGCCACTACCACCCAGTTTAACTTTCATTTTTACAGTACTAGGGATTGAACCCAGGTTTTCATGTGTGGGCAAGCACCCTACCACCGAGCTACATCAAGTCCCCTTTAACTGTTTAAGATGGACTCTCACTAAGTTGCCCAGGCTTGCCAGGAACTCACCCTACAGCTTTGAACTTTCAATTCCCCTGCCTCAGACTCCCGAGTAAGCCCAGGTTTTAGAACATAGCTGCTGCTTTCGGCAAGTCATTAATTTCTCTGGGGCTGAATGTTCATATCTTCAAAGCACGAGTGATGAAACTGACTGCGTAGCCGAGAGAATTCGAGGAAAGCTCCTGGCACTTAGCTGTTCCTGATGCTCTGCCTTGTTCCCCTGCTTGCTGTACTTAGTGTAGCTGTCCCTCGGGCTTGATTGACATGTCTGTAGTGACTTGCAGAAGGACGGGGTCCTGCTGTGAAGATATGCCAGTGCTCAGAGAAAATGGCTTCCATATTTATGAGGGTTCTTGCTCTGCCCGTCAGGGTATGTGCACTTTGTCTGGAGGCAGAGGAGGTCACTTCTTCAGGGTAGAATCCAGCCCTTTCCCAGTGGGGCTTCTCCTGGCTGATTCTGTCTACTCTTCATTTCTTTTGTTTGCTTCTGACAGGAGGCAGCTGAGCTCAAAGTTTAGCTCACTGTTTTGAACTTCAGCCCACACCCCTGCAGCAAAATAATCTGCATTCATGTAGCTTAAGTGAGGGAAAGGGAGGTCTTTGTTTCAACCATCCCACTGTACTGGGAATCCAGACAGCACAGAAACCCAACAAGCAGGCTTAGAGTGAATAGGTCTTATTTAAGGACAGTAAGAGTCTGAGCATGCAGGTTCTGTGGTGTCCTTTGTAGGATGCCATGTGCCCGAGGGCATGCTGATGGGGAACTGTATGTCTTCTGGGGACATTTCTTGGGTGAAACTTACTAGTGGAGTATATCCAGGCTGAGGACTTGAGGACAGATCAGTATGTCTGCCCAGCCATACTGGCATGCTTCAGTGGGGAGCATGCCTGTCCAGTGAGCCTAGCTGAAGCAAATGGACCAGAACTCCTCTGTTGAATGACTCCCTGTTCACTCATTCTGGGTTTTCTGGCTTTTCTATTCAGGAGGCTTCATTAATACATCATGGGTGCTCCTAGGCTTAAATCAATGGGGTTAAACCACTCTAGAAGCTTTCAGGAGTGCCAATTTTTCATCCAGCTGAGAAAATTGTTTTGATACATTCTCATGTCTATTTTTGATATGAAATGGGTTACTAGTTGTGATTCTAGTAAATAACTTGTGGTCATTTTCATAGTCATCGTTTAGTATGACCCATGGTGAGGGGATCTAGCAAACATCCTCTGAAGGCCAGCCTTGTCTTGGATGTGTGTGTCTTGTTCTTTCAGAGAGCTGGGTCAGGCTGCATATAACACTGAAGGCTGTTGATTGAGTGCGGATCTTTCCTGCGGTGTGAGTAGTCAACATAGTCACCTCTCTAGGGCAGCTTTGGGGTTTTCCTTTCCTCCCCTGCCTCTCACTGTTTCTTAGAGGTCAGCGTTGTGTCTATAACCAGTCTTTCTCCCAACAAGATCTCTCTATCGCTGGCTCCTTCAGCAGGAGCTCTGTCCTCTTCTCACCAAACCTGTGACCAAGGTTTGTCTTTCTCCTCATGCTATTGGCTGAGAGAACTCCCAGCCAGCTAGCACCCATAGCCAGGTAAAATGGCCAGACTAAGGCTAAGAAATGGCAAAGCGCTGTAGCAGGAATCTTAAAAGGTCTTATTAATAAAAAACCTAACCTGGAGCCAGGTACTGGGGTCAACACTGGAAGATCAGAGAAGCAGAACAAGCCACAGCTTCCTCACCTCGCAACTCCTCAGCTGGTCCTGTTTCCTCAGACTGGAAGCCTCTGTGTCCTTATCCAAATGGATCTCAGCTGAAATGCTTCTCGAAAGAGTGAAAGTTTAACCAGGCTAGTTCCTGGTCCTCAAGCCTTATATACCTTTCTTCTTCCTGCCATTACTTCCTAATATTAAAGGCCTGAGTCACCACGCCTGGCTGTTTCCAGTGTGTCTTTGAACTCACAGAGATCCAGACAGATCTCTGCCTCTGGAATGCTAGGATTAAAGGCGTGTGTGCCACCATTTTCTGGCCTCTATATCTAGTGGCTGTTCTGTTCTCTGACCCCAGATAAGTTTATTAGGGTGCACAATATTCTGGGGAACACAATATCACCACAAAGCACTCACTCATTTAGGTTTCCTGGGCCAGCCACAAATCCATATAGTCTTTTTCTTTGTCCTGTAGAGAGGGCATGAGGGAGCTGTCATAAAGAGTGTCATGTTTATTTAAGATGATTTGGATAATTTAAAAGTGATGGGGCACTCAGGAGGCAGAATCATGCAGGTCTCTGTGAGTTTGAGGACCGCCAGGGCAGTTACACAGAGAAACCCTGTCTCAACCCTTCCCCTCCAAAAAAAGTGAAGGGGAAAATGTTTATATTAAAGTGTATGAGTGTGTGTACATTTTTTTTTTCCTTGAGACAAGGTTTCACTATGTGGCTCTAGCTGTCCCGGAACTCACCATGTAGACCCTGCTGGCTTTGAATTCACAGAGATCCACCTGCCTCTGCCTCCTGAGTGCTGGGATTAAAGGCGTGTGTCACTGTATCTTGCATGTTAAAATAGTTTAAAACATTGGGTATAAATAAGATCATGAACACATCACAGTTACAGAGGAAAACAAAACAAGCAAACAAACAAAACAATGCCCCCCCAAAATCAAAGCAATCATATCAGAAAGGACAGGCATAAATAAATGTTAAAATATTTTTGCTCTAGGTAGCAGGACTATGGGGGATCCCCCTTCTCCCTTCACCATTCAGCTTTTTCTTGTATTTTCTTTAATATCCTATAATGTTTCTATTAGTATCTCAAAGGAAAATAATTGAACTTAAGTCACAGATAAACCTTTTGTGAGGCTGGCGCTTATATCTTGAATTTGTGTGTGTGTGTGTGTGTGTGTGTGTGTGTGTGTGTGTGTGTGTGTGTCTGTGTGTGTCTGTGTCTGTGTCTGTCTGTGTGTCTGTGTCTGTGTATGTGTGTGTCTGTGCAGGTCAGAGGACAGCTAGTAGGAACTGGTTCTCTCTTTTACCCTGTGTGTCCCAGGTATTGAACTCGGGTCCTCAGACTTGGAAACAAGCGCCTTTATCCTGTCTCACCTACCCGTTGGGTCTTAGATTTCAGTGGAGAGGTATAACCACCCTAACAGGCAACCCAAGAGTTTTCCTTCCTTGTCCCTCTCTCTGGAAAGCTGGGCAGGAGCAGGTTCTGGGAAAATAGTTGATTGTCCTGCTTAGAGGAAAGATAGGACAAGACAGGCTCACAGAGCCTCTTCCCACCCCCAAACTGTGATTTTGCTACCATGGCCTCTGCCAAGGGCGAAGCCAAGCCTGGTGACATTCCCCATCTGAGCAGGGAGCAGTAACAATATTTTGGCTGGGATGGAAGCCGTGGGCAGGGCTTCTGGATGAGCCTGGCTGATATGGAGTCAGCCAGCTTGCCTGGTGGGCAGTGCGTCTGCCACTGCTGAGCATCTCATGGGGCTGACCCACTGGGAAGCTGATGCCTGCTACAGAGGAGGCATAACAGCCACACACTTCTGCAGAGAAGTCCCCTCCTGGGGCAGTCTTGGTGTGGTGACCCAGAGCACTACAAGGATCCATGTCCTTTGAGCAATGGTGGTACCTGAAGGGAGCATGGTATCTCTAGGTGAAGACTAGAATTTTTCCATCACACCCTGTAAAAGTATGTGATGTGAGACATTTTGAGCACTTTTCTTTTCAGCTTTGTCTGGCCTGAATCTTCCAACTCCATCTTTTCAGGGTCCTAGCTAAGTCCTCTGAAGTAATTTTTTCTCAACTCCTGAAGCAGGAAGCCTCAATATATTGTATGTAGTCTGCATGCTAATCACCTGCCTGGATCCTGCTGCGTATTGGAGCAGCAGACAAAATTCAGCCAAGGAACGCCATGGTTTCTGCTTCCTGCTCAGGGACAGCCTATAGACTGTGGAGCTGGCAGGGTCTTGCCATCATGCATCATGCTGTTCAAGGATGGGTACTGAGCTTGGGTGAAGTCATTTACACTTCTGTGTAGGAAAGACTGGTACAGATGTGGGCTCCTCGGAAGGCAGGTGAGAAGGATGTTCTTCCACATCTCTTTAGAGTAGTACGCCAAGCTCTGGTCCTCCCAGAGCCTCTCGGCAGGAAGTCCATGTGGCTGGGATGCTGATGGGGGAAGCACTAGGGTTCCTTACAGTGGTCTCACATGTACTTCATGACTCCCTGCTATCCACTCACGGTACTGGGGGTTAATATCTCCAGTGGCTCTATTTTGGGGCAAATGGAGTGTTCCCAGAATAGGACTCTTTGTTGAGTAGTCTATTTTGGGAGGCAAGCCCCACTGGCGTTTATGTAAGCATTCTCTGTGTATATCTGGGGGTGTGGATGTGTGCGCAAGTGATTTCTTGTTACTAATTATAAACAGCTTCTTTTGGGAGTCGGGGAAGTGGAGGTGTATGTGTGTAGGGTATGATGACTCCCTCCTTCTGTTAAGAGTATTGTGTGCCTTGAGCAGTTGCCAGGGACACCCTAGTAGGAGAATGAGTGTGGGCACCTTAGGACCACAGACAGGGAATGCGGTGCGCACCCTTTTCTGGGATGTCTGGCTGTGCTGGTGTGTCCATCTGCCATCTTTTAGTTCCCTGAAGCACAGGGACAGGTGGATTTTGTGGCCTCTGTCTACAGTCTGGGAGCAGACGGCCTCCAAAAAAATGGGACCTGAGTTGTTCTGAGGCCAAGCAACCAGCTCTAGCTTGGGACAGGTCATAGACTGGACTTCCCACTCTGCAGCTGGGCACATATTCACTGGATTCCCCTGCACCTCCCTGCAGACCACACCTACACATGTCGAAGCAAGAGAGAAACCAAAGACCGTCCAGCATGGTCAGTGAGACATCCACGGCTGGGACCACGTCCACCCTGGAGGCCAAGCCTGGACCCAAGGTGAGCCCCTGGTCACTGGGTTCTTCCTTCCCTTCTATATTTTTCCAAGCCCTTTTGTAACCAGAAGTCCATTTGATTATCACAGTTTTGTGGGGTATACCCATAAGAAATGCCCCCCCAAAATTACAGATCAGGAAATGGGGCCCAAGAGAGGTTGTGGCCCTTGTCCAAGGAAACAGGTGGTTGCTGATGGACCAAGACTGGTGTCTAGCTCCTGGAGTGCATTCTTCACTGTCCTGGCGTGTACTCAGAAAGCAACACTTCTGTTCACGTGGGCATGGCGTTAGATCCTGGCAGGTTTCCGTGACAGACAGGCTTGAGGAAGGGAAATGCCCAGAAGTTTTTGTTCAAAATGTAGGATCTCTGACTTAGACAGGTAAACTAGATTGATGGACCAAGTATTGGATACTGACAAAGTCAGGGACTGAAAAGTGGCTTCATTGCTGAATGCCAAGGCAGCAGGTCTTAACGTTAATGGGAAAATCCCTTAACTTCTCTCTGTGTGAACCAGTTGAGAAGTTTGCTGTATCCGGCCGGGGCTTGCTGTTTGACTGGGAGGGACGCTGTGACCAAGGGCCCGCAGTGAGAGAAGGTGCTGTCACTTAAAGGATGCCGGAGACACCAACAGCCCTCCTAACGCACAAGCATGTGTGTGCCCCTCTAAGTCCCTGCTGCTAGAACCGAGGTCTGCTTCTCCTAGATCGTCAAGTCCAGCAGTAAAGTGCACAGCTTTGGGAAGAGAGACCAGGCCATTCGGAGGAACCTCAATGTCCCGGTGGTGGTGAGGGGCTGGCTGCACAAGCAGGTGAGGAGGCTGTGGTGGGAGTGAGGTGGGAGAATGGATCTTGCTTGCTTCTCTCTCCTTCGGCCCGGGGAGGCTGTGAATAGCTAGAGAAACTTCTTGTTCCTGAATTTGTTTGGGGCAGGTGGGCTCTGCCCACTGTGCCCAGTGACCTGTTCATTGTCTATGAGTGAGCCGTTTGCTCAAGGGTTGCAGCTTCTCTCCCCAAAACCGCTTCACCACTTTGGCCCCTGGTGCTCTTGGTGGCCGGGGGTTGGTCAATGGGGCGTGGGGTGATAGAGATGAAGGAGAGAGGGCTGTGTTGTAGAGCCCAGGCCACAGGGGTGGAAGAGTCAGCCAGCACCTGTCTTCCTAGTGCTAGGGCCTTTGTTATCGTTTGGCTACAAATGGTATCTTTTCCTCACCTGGGGGGTATGGCTAGCTCCCTAGTGTGTGGAAATCCAAATCTGCCAAGTTCACCACTTGCTCCTTGCTCCACCCTCTCTCCAGCCACTTTTCCTGGATGTTAGTAATAAGGAGTCATCACTTACCTCTCAGGTGTGCAGGGAAGAGACCTCAGCACCATCACCTACTCCTGCTGTTCCCACATCTGCTTAGCCCATCTCTTGAGGCTGTCCTTCATCTTCATTACCCCCACACCACCCTCATTGCTTTGTCTCTGGTCTCCAGCCAGCTCCGAGCTCCTAAGTCCAGAACTATGTCTCCTGGGCCCCTTCCTTTTCTCCTTGCCGTTTCTTCATTCATTTGCTCCCCATGTCTGTGCCATGTTTTGTGGGGCTCACACAGCATGTGTGAAGAGGTAAATAGGTTCCCTCAGGAACTCATCACATGCAGAGGGAAACAAAGAAAGCATCTTTCACATCACACTGTCTGTCCCCTACCACCATCTACAAAAGCCAGTCAAACTCCAGGAGGAATGAAACCCACTTGAGGAGAGCATTTGTGAAGAGGGCTGTGCATTGTACACTGTGTAGAGGGTTCTAGAGGCCCCTTCCTGTGGAAGAGAAGTCCCAGACCCCGTCCTCTGCCTCTGGTCACATGTCTCCTTTCACAGCTCTGCTCTTTTTACTTGCATGTCTCTCTCTCTCTGAGTAATTCTCCAATCTGGCTTGCCCCGTTAAATAAGGACACTGGTTGGAAATGTGGCAGGAGAGGGAAAGGACTGTGAATAATTCTTCCCACCTCCCACCCTTTTGCTGCTCTGCTTCCATGATGGGTCTGTTCAAGAGCTTTGCAGACTCCTAGCAGAAGGAAGAGCTGTGTTCGCACAGCCCAGGAAGCTTCCCCCAGAAAGTGGCATTTGAACCATATATGGAGGATAGCTAAAGGCCTACCAGTAAAAAGGAAGCAAATCCTATCTAGACTGTAGAAATCATTTGCCAGTTTGCACATTATAGAACTGACCGTCAGATGACAACATAAAGTCAATTTGGTTTTGGTACTTTAGTATGTGTTGGGGGATGGGAATGCATGGCAAACCAGCCCCATGTCATGTTTAGGGTTGGAAACTGTTCTTCTGTTTTATTTCAAGCCTATCAAAAGCTTCTGAGTAGGAAAAGACTTTATGTGTATGAATATTTTGCTTGCATGTATGTATGTGTACCATGCTCATAGTGTCCATGGAAGCCAGAAAAGGGCATCTCATCCCTTAAAACTGGAGTTACAGACAGTTATGAGCTATCACGTGATTCTGAGACCTGAACTCAGGTCCCCTGCAGGAGCAGCAGGTGCTCTTGACCACTAAGCTATCTCTCCAGCTTCAAGGAAAGGTGTTTAACCAGCTAAACCCAACCTCTGAGAGTCTCCTAGGCGTTGGAGAAACTGGCATCTAACGTTGCTATTTTCCTTGTGACCAAGTTTTTTTTTTTTGTTTGTTTTGTTTTGTTGTTGTTGTTGTTTGTTTTTTTTTGGTTTGTTTTCAACTTCTATTATGACAAAATTTGATTGCAAAGAGAATTCACACCTTTACATTGTCTGGAAAGAAAATAACAAATCCAGTCCTGTGGTAGAGAATGGAATTGGTTAGCTGAGAGCTTTATTTCAATTACCTAACTTAAAATTATTCAATACTATGTAATTTCACTTTCTAATCAGAATGAGTGAAGATATTTTATGGCCTAGATCCTAAAACAAAACCAAAACACTTCATTTTTAATAGTTATCAGTAGTTAACTTCTATTTTTGTACTTTCCTTTCTAGAAGTAAATGGGTTATAATAATTTGTTCCTAGGAGACCAGAAAACCTTACTTCCTGCGATAAACCATCAGTGAGTTGAAGTTAATGTCTATTTAAAGAGAAGCTATTCAGTAAGATACTCATTGAAAGAGGGAGGAAATCTAAGCCATCAGTTAGTCTAAGTTTAATGTCCTGGTCAAAGAATAGCTATTCAATAAGATGTTCATTGGTTTATTGAAGAGGAGAGAATATGGGGGCCAGATATGCGGCTCAGTTGGTGGAGTGCATGCAGGCCAAGCACAAGTCCTGGACCGGATCACAGGACCACGTAAACCATGAGTGGTGTGAACAGCACACCGATAATCCCAACACTCGGCAGGTGGAATTGAAGGATTAGAAGTTCAATGTCAGCATTTGAGGCCAACCTGGGCTACATGAGACCATCTCATTACAAACAAAATAAAAGAGCAAAAGAAAATGAAAGAGGCGTAGTGTCACATGTCTTTAATCCTAGCACTCAGGAAGCAGAAGCAAGTGGATCTGAGTCTGAGGCCAGCTTGATCTACAGAATGAGTTCATGGACAGCCAGGGTTATACAGGGAAACCCGAGAGAGAGAGAGAGAGAGAGAGAGAGAGAGAGAGAGAGAGAGAGAGAGAGAGAGAGAGAGAGAGAGAGAGAGAGAGAGAGCTGAAAAGTTGGCTCACTGGGTAAGAGCACATACTACTCTTGCAGAGGATCTGAGGTCAGTTCTTAGCACCCATATCAGTGACTCACAATGGCCTATAACTCTAACTCCAGGGGCTCTGACACCCCTGTGGATGGACACATACATACACATGCACATACAGATGGGGGTTTTAAATACATTTAAATGTGTAAATTTATTTTAAGTGCATGGGCATCTTTCCTGCATGTATATTTGTGCACCATGTGCATACCTGGTACCTGTGGAGACGAGAAAAGGATGTTAGATCCCCTGAGACTCCAATTACAGGTGGTTGTGAGTTGCCATCTGGGTTCTAGAAATTGAGCCTAGGTCCTCTGGAAGAGCAATTGCTACTCTTAACTGCTGAGCCATCTCTCTAGCCCCCAAAATCCATCTTAAAAAAATAACAATGTAAAAGAGTGGCTGTGGGCAGTCCTGGCTCCGGGAGCAGTTTTACATGAGTGGAGGGTGGAGTGGAATAGGCTGCCCTGACTGATTGTCTGTGCTTTGCAGGACAGCTCCGGGATGAGGCTGTGGAAAAGACGGTGGTTTGTGCTCGCTGATTACTGTTTGTTTTATTATAAAGGTGAGCTGGCGTCTCAGAGCACCAAGAGTTCTTTGTGCTAGAGAGACTGGTGAGGGAGTCCAAATGGGAGCTTTCTCAAATCTCGTTGCTGGAGCAGTGGCCTGAGCTAACTGTTGCCTGTTGCCTTGCAAGAATGTTATCTGGTGTGTATGGCTGGTGACTTCAGCTTTACCCATCCAGGCCCCAGAAGTTCAAGCTGTTGAATCCAAGTAAGAGTCAGTTATGGTCTCGAGACCCAGAGTCACATGGGTTTTGCCCCAGTTGGACGTAGGTTACCTTGGAGGCCCCTGGGGAGCTGGAGGCAGTGGAATCACCGTGTCTGGGTGTCTCCTGTGGCACTGGACAGGGCACTCGAGCATGTATGGAGCTCAGTATAAAGCCAGGGACTAGGCAGTGTGGAATCTCAGACTACAGAAGAGAAGGACAAGTGTAGACTCTGCTGAGTGCTTCTGAAGACACCGAAGTCCATGGGTTCCTCAGGGGAGATAGCAAGTGCTTGTCTGGGAATTCTGGGAAGTTGTTTCAGAAGACTTAGGATTTGCATTTGACTTTTAAGGGTGGATAGTGCTTTGTCTTCATGGGAGGAGAAGACACACTTGAGGAAAGTTCTAGATGCAGAAGGAGGTGGAAGGACAGACACATCTGTGTGGGCTGGATGAAGCTTGCATAGGGATTATCCTAGGAGATGAGACTGAAGGGGGGGAGGTGGGCAGATGCAAGGGCTGTCACAAAAGCGCGGGCACGTGGGGCTTGGTGTCGTGTCTGGTGGGGAGGCATGTGTGTCTCAGTGGAAGAGCAGCAGGCTAATTCTTCACTCTGCAGTGATGGGTGGCTGGTGAGTGAAGGGGAGGAAGGGTAGAACGGAAGTGCAGTTATTGTCTCTGCTCCACAGCACGTGGCAGGGTGGGCTGACAGTGCTCTCTGCCCTCGGGGAAAGTGCCCACAGGCCTCACTTCTGTGGCCCCGTTAGTGCAGAGGTGCTGGTAAGCATTTGGTACGAGGGAAGGAGACAGTGCAGGCTGCGGAGATGCGGCCTGGACAGGATTCCCAGATGTTGTTCTCATGTGTTTTTCCATCCAAAGACAGCCGAGAAGAAGCAGTTCTCGGGAGCATCCCTCTGCCCAGCTACGTCATCTCCCCTGTGGCCCCGGAGGATCGGATAAGCCGCAAGTACTCCTTTAAGGTATTGTCCTTCTTCAGTCAGTCAGTCATCTTAAGAAACAGTGTTCTCAGGAACACCTTCATGGACGCAGCTGCCTTGGGGGAGTGGGAAAGGAAGTTAGGAGGCTAGAGTCTCAGACTCAGGCTAACAAGGTGTAAATGACTTAAGAACAAAATCATGGCCAGGCATGGTGGGCCCACACCTGTCATCCCAGCCTGGTCTGGTCTACATAGCCTATTGATGTACTGGAGCCACTATCTTTTTTTTTTTTTATTAGTATTTAATTTTTCTTTACAAAAAAAAAAAAAAAAAAAGGTCATCACCCCAGTCGTGAAGTTCAGCTCTTCTAATCCATAGCCTAGGAACTGCTCTGAAATCATTTTGTTCAGTGGCTTCTAAGTCTTCCCTTTTCTGTTGCTGTGATAGACACCATGACCAGAAACACGTTATGGAGGAAGGGGTTTGTTTTGGGTTACAGTTCCGGAGGGATGAGTTTTTCGGGGCAGGGAGGTGTGGCAGGCAGGGCAGCAGAAGTGGAAGCCAAGGGCTCACATTTAAACTGTGAGCACAAACCAGAGACGGGGAACTGGCGGTAGCCCCAGGTTTTTAATCTCAAAGCCCGCCCCCAGGAGCTTTCTTCCTCCAGCAAGGCTACACCACCTGAACCTCATCAGATAGCAGCACTTTGGAGCTAAGTGTTCAAATACCGGAACCCATGGGGCATGCTTTTCATTCAAACTGCCACATTGGGGTTGAGTATCACCGGGTAAATCACTGGGGACCAGGAGAGGCAGCCTGTGGAGTGGCTGTGTGCAGTTTACCTTCACACTTCATGGTAGGGTGTGAGATAGATGCCCACGTGTCCTCACACCTCCTCTGTACTTCAGCCAGTGGTCTCTCCAAGATCTGATCACATCCTTTTGCAGCCCCAGCTTGGCTCCCTCAGTAGCTTTTCATTGATTTTTAACTGAACACAAACCCCTAATGTGACCTGCAAGGCCCGAGGACCCCGCCCTGGCAACATGTACCACCCTTCCCTTTGCTCCCCTGAGGCGGCCATGCTGGCCTCACCTGTGAAGATGTACACTAAGTGATTTTGCTTCTGGGCGTCTGAGAGTCTTTTCTCCTTATCCAGGAGTTGCCTGTCAGGAGGAAGGCAGCTTGAATGTCAATTCTCAGAATGAGTCCGTCAGGTGGTGTTCCCCTTTCCCCTCTTCCACAGCACCCCAAACTGTGCGTGTGGGGTGTGTGTGTGTGTGTGTGTGTGTGTGTGTGTGTGTGTGTGTGTGTGGTGGCTACAGTAAGTATGCACGTGTCCACATCTAGAGGTCAGACCAGGACCACAGGTGTCTTTCTTTCTCCATATTGTTTGAGACAGGGTCTCTCACTGAACCAGAAGTGCACCATTTTGACCAGGGTAGTGTCTAGTGAGCTCTGGGATCCACTTGTCTCTGCCCCCAATGCCCGACAGTGGGGTTATAGATAGAGCCATGTGTGGCTTTCTGTGGGTTCTAGGCATTCAGGTCCTCATGCCTGCAGAACAAGTGTTTTGCCCACCGAGCCATCCCTGCAGCCCCTGAACCTCTTGATAGCACCTGCGACAGTGGTAGTTACACTGCAGCACTCATCCACGGGCGTTTGTGAGTGGCCGTGGCCTCGTGTAAGGTTATCCTTCTGCCTTCTAGTACAGTGCTTCCCACATGATAAACACTCAATAGATGGTGAATTATTGTGGGGGAAGTACACTTGAGAATCTGTCAGTCAGTTGGTGGCCTTTGCATGCTCCTTTATTACCTACATAGATTCTTGCTGCCCTGAAATCTGATCTTGGAGTTTGAGGAGGGAGGATCTGGGCTTCCTTCTTAGTATCGTGTTAGCACAGCCGTGTTCTGGGGCAGGTTGTTTCTGAGGTAGATGCTCCCTCACTCTCATCCTAGTTTCCTTCCGGTGTAGTCTGGTTTCTGTTCAGTCATGCAAAGTTGCCTTATAGGGTTGTGCTAGCTGAGGAACGTGGAGCTGAGGGGAAGGGACCATCCCCAGGGCCTCTTGCTGGACCATGGATACCTCCTCAGGCCCAGAGCACTTTGAGTTTAGGTCTCTAGGCCAGATTCAGAGGAGCTTGTATCTTCATTCCCTTTACAGTCAGAGCATCTGATTGCCTCAGCACAGGCAGAGCACAGCTGGGAACCTGGTCTTCAGGTGAGCAGCTAGGTACAAGCCTGCTGGCGGTGACTAGAGAACAAGGCTCTGTGCTCATGCATGACTCCTGTGGTGGCTGCATGCTTCAAGTGTGTCCTAGGCTAATTGCTGGACAAGGCTGCCTCTCAGGATGCTTGTAGCGCAGGGACTTGCCCTTTTGAAGGCTGCACTGGAGACCTTCCTGCATTTGCATCTGATGGGCTAGTGACTACCCCAGAACCCTCTGTGGTGTGCAGAGAATCTTGGCCTCATGGTCCAGGAGAACCTGTCTAAGGAATTCTGCTGGTATATGGGAGGGCACGCACGAGTCTCTTCTTGTTCTTATTGCTGTAGCTCCTGCTTGCTAAAACAGAGGGGACCAAAAAGGACACCTAAGACATTCCAAGTGGGGATATGAGGTTTCTTCTGCCACTGTGGAGACCTTGGCTGCAGGCAAAGTCTGCCCAGTGTCCCTAGGCACGGTTAGGTAGACTCAGACATATTAATGGGAGAAATGGGCCCATAGTTCATGTACACTGTGGGACTTGGATGTTGAGTATGGAGGGAAGTAAATGCTAAAGGTTTCTCGGGGAGGATTTGTCCATCCATACTGAAAGCATGCCACTCCCCAGCTTATAAGTGCTTCCTCTGACTGGTCACTGGAAGGGTCTGCCTAGATCCCATTACAGAATTACCTGCATTTTTCTATAGGGCCTGTGAGCATTACACAGAGAAGCCTGGGCTGGGAGTTAGACTGAGGTTCCAACCCTTCACTCACATTCATTCATTCAGCCAATAGTGAGCACGTACCATATGCCGGGCTGGGTATGTGGTGGTGAGCAAAACAGGAAGTTTCCTTTTCATGTGAAGTTTGTAAAAGAAGCAGCACTGGTGATGGTAAGTGCTCTAAGAACCTCTTCCAGATGTGGTGTGTGGGAGAGTAACTGAGCCTTTCAGATCCATTTGCCTCATCTGCAAAACAGGTCTGTCCTAGCCTCTCCAGGCTGCTGGGATTAAAAGGAGACTAAAATTGTGGGCAGGAGCCACAGCATGGGTACTTTCACGATTTTCCCTTTTCTACAGCATCTTCCTGTGTAGATGGGGTGAGGTTTTAACTGTTAGGTTAAGAGGCAGGCCACTGCCTTCTCAGGCTCAGGATATGGTGGTGTTTCCAACTGGAAGCTCTCAGAGTCACTGCTCTTTCTAGGCTTCCCACAGTGTATAGCCTTGAGGGGCCAAATGCAGCAGCACTGCAGAATTCCAGTCAGATGTTGGTCAGCTCTGCCCAGATCCACGGTGTCTTTAAAAGGCAGTAGCTGCTGCTTTAGGAACACAGCACGTTTCATGCCAGTCAAAGCCCAGGAAACTGAGCCACTTCTGTCTCGGAGTCTGGCAATCTAAGAACGTGGCATCTGGGCTGTGACAGCCTTCAGATGTGAAGACAAACTGGCCGCCACTGGGTTCAGATAGCGGGAACACAGCCGAAGCTCCCCCTCTTTCTTGCTCCCCAAGAGAAGGCGTGCTAACCTGTCTGTCCTCCTGCTACAGGCTGTGCACACAGGAATGAGGGCGCTCATCTACGGCACCACCACAGCGGGCTCCCCGGCTGAGCACTCGGGCATGAGAACCTACTACTTCAGCGCTGACACCCTGGAGGACATGAACGCCTGG
This sequence comes from Peromyscus maniculatus bairdii, assembly GCF_049852395.1. Classification (NCBI taxonomy): domain Eukaryota; kingdom Metazoa; phylum Chordata; class Mammalia; order Rodentia; family Cricetidae; genus Peromyscus; species Peromyscus maniculatus. The sequence continues at coordinate 126,305,410 of NC_134852.1, read as the reverse complement.
GTCAGGGCCATGAACCAGGCTGCGCAGGTGCTGTCTCGGTCGTCACTGAAGAGGTCAGTCCTGGTGGAGGGTGCCCAGGGCGGGGCTAGAAAACTTCCATAGAGCTTCAGTTCCGCTCTTCGTGCTGTGTTCAGGATGGCCAGCTCTCTCAAGTGCATTCTAGAACAAGTGCTTCTAGGAGAATGTGCAAATGCTAGCACATGTAGCTTGCCAGGCCAGAAGCTCCTCTAGCCAGCCTCTAATGCCTTGGTGCCTGTGCCATGGCTGCTTAGGATACACATCCATGGAACCCGGCGTATGTGTGTTCTCAGATTTTCTTATTTGTGGTAGAAGGGATAGAGATATTCCAAATCACATTCCCAGGTAGTCTCTGTTAGGTTAACTGATATCCTTTAAAATAACTTTCTGTTTATGGCATAGATATATACAGATATATGCAGGTTTCTTTCTTACCTTTAAAAAATCATTTTATTTGTTTGTTTGTTTATTGATTGATTTAGTGTGTGTGTGTGTGTGTGTGTGTGTGTGTACTGATGCCATGGCACCACTTTGGAGGTCAGAGGACAACTTTTGGAAGTTTGTTCTCTCCTTCCATGATGAGCATCCCAGGAATTGAACTCAGGTTGTCAGGACTGGTAACAAGCACCGTACTCATTGGACCATCTTTCTTGTCATTTTAAAGCATAAACAAGAACATCCATATTATTTAATACCGGTAGGCATAGATCACTATATCAGTCTTTATTCTGCTGTTATAAAAAAATACCCAAGTCTGAGTAATATATAAAGAAGAGAGTTTTACTCACCTCACAGTTTTGGAGGCTGACGTGTAAGTGACGTGGTTTGGAATCTGCCATGGGCACCCTTACACACACCACTTATATTGTATCAAAGGAAGTGCCACCATGATGGGAGTTCCTGAAGAGGGAGACCAGTATCAGTCACTTTTGCTGCAGCATCTGCAATGGCCTAATTGCCTTGACCTGGCACTAAGCCCCGCCCTTTACTCCAATCACATTTGAGACCAGACTTCCAATCCGTGAACTTCTGGGATGAAGACCTCATCCAAACTCTGGTAACTGTTTAATTTGTCACCAGTGTGACGTCCACTGTGTGGTGTCCATCATGTGGCTGTGCTGTTGTGTCTTCAGACATGTGCCGGCTCTGAAGCATGTTTCCGAATGCTATTCTTAGAAATAGTCCTGTATCAAAACCCCTCCACCAACTCTTCACACTGAGCTCTTCAGATTGCTGGGTCAAAATATCACCCCTTTTTATTTTATGTAACCCCACCAAATTGTTCCTTAAACAGAAAAGTGTGTTCCACTCGTGAGCATTGGCCCACAACGTCTTCACTAGTGGTTGATCTTATCAGTCTTTGGAGTTTACTGATCTGCTGTGGTTTTTTTTTTTTTTTTTTTTTTTGGTTTTTCGAGACAGGGTTTCTCTGTGTAGCTTTGCGCCTTTCCTGGAACTCGCTTTGGAGACCAGGCTGGCCTCAAACTCACAGAGATCCACCTGGCTCTGCCTCCCGAGTGCTGGAATTAAAGGCGTGCACCACCACCGCCCGGCTGTTTGTTTGTTTTTTTAAACACAGCATCTCATTTTATAACTCAGACTGTTTGAAGTCACAGTAGTCTTCCTGCCTCAGCCTCCAAAGTACAGAGATCACAGACATGAGCCACTGGACTCAGTAGCGTCTGGTTATGTTAATGCTGTGTCCCCATGGTGAGTAAAGACAAGCAGAGAATGCTATTGGCTATAACAGAAGAGCGCTCTGACAGAAAGCGCCACATGCCCAGAACTTTTGGAGATTAATTACTTCAAGATTTGGACATCTCTATTCTACCAATGAATTACAGTTGATACCTGGTTTTGCAAGGGTTTCTTGTCTTAAGCATTTTCTCTGAAAATTACACCCTTTTTTGCTCCCAACAAACTTATAAAATTCCATCATATTTGCTTAAGTTTCCTTCCCTTTCAAAAGTTGGAAAAACTCTTGCCTTCTGAGTCAGAATAAAGACATGGTACCGTTTTTTCCCTTAACTACCTGGGAGATGAAATGAACTGTTCTGGGTTTCTAGAATAAGATGCTCAGATGTTGGCTTAGTAACAGTGTTTTGTCAGGTAGGACAGAGTCTTCTCTCTCCTCCAGTCTGGTGGTCCCTCCCATTAGTGGTTATGCCCCCCACCTCTGCAGCAGCCTCCTGTCTCGTAGTTCTCACCCAGATCTCCTGTCCTGTACTGTGTTTAGGAATGGTGGCATCTCTCAGTACTGTTGATTGCAGGTGCCTCTGAGGGGATGGGGATCATTGCCTCAGGTCCCTCAAGAGTTCAAGATACACCTAGCCCTCGAGCAGCTGGTTTGGGGCTCAGAGACTGTCATTGTCTCAGGCTCTGGGCTGGGCAGGTCCTGGGAACATCTGGATCTGAGGGTGAGGGGCTTGTAGCACTCTTCAGCTCTGGCCATCCTGTTTGAAGCCCAGCAGCGGAGCCAGGGTCTTGCCCGAGAAGCACTGAGATGCACCCTCAGGCTGACCTCAGCCACACCGAGGCTCTCCAGCATCCATGGTGGCCAGAGAAGACACTCGATGATGCCACTGGCCCTTCAAAACACACGCCTCACTCCCAGGACAAAAGTGGAGTCCTGTGGGCCACAGAGACTGAAAGCAGAGCGTTTGTCCCATGGGAAGGCTGAAGGTATCAGGCTGAGGCCCTGGAATGGCTGTTTGGGATGAGTAGCAGAATACCAGTAGCCATCACCTAGACTGGCCAATGCACCCCTTGTTGTATGTAGTTTTATCTTTTTTATTTTTATTTTATTTTGTGTGTATGGATATTTGCCTGTATGTATGTATGTCTGTGTATGCCTGGCGCCCACTGGAATTAGCAGAAGATGTTGGATTCCCTGGAACTGGAGCTATAGATGGTTGTGAGCTGCCTTGTGGGTGCTGAGCATCGAATCCAGGTCCTCTGGAAGAGCAGCCAGTGCCCCTAACTTCTGAGCCATCTCTCCAGACCCCTGCCCAGCCCACCCTCCATTCCTATTGTCTTGACCACCTCCTCCCAGGACTTGGTCTCTGCAGCCTGTCAGATGTGGGTTCAGATTCTAGCTCCCTTCCCTACCCACCCCCATCACTGTGTGAGAATTACTTGTATTTTTCACATGGCAGTTTCTCACAGTTCTTAAGCCCTCCCAAGGATTAAACACGGTTACTTAGCGAGGAGTCTGAGATGCAGTCAGTACTCCATGTCAGATACGCTGGCTTCTGTAGCTCCTGGCATAGTAACACCATCCGCCCTTTTTTTTCTATGCACCCTTCCAGTTTCAACTGTGAGTGTCTGAGAGAATCACACTCTCTTCTTTGCCAGTGTATCTCCTAGCAGTGCGCTTAGCTCAGCCCCAGCTCCCCGAAGCCCTCCCTCTTCCTCTAGCCTTCTCCCAGGGAATTCCTTTTTACACCTCCTTGGCTGCACCTGATTTTCATCATCTTGTTTCCTACACAAGTGTCAGATTGCTGTGATACACACCCCACCCCACTTCCTGGGATGGGAGGGGGATGGGGTCCCATCCCCGCCCCCCTCTCTCCATTTCTATATTCTCACCATCACATCTGGACCTCGTTTGATTCCCTGGGGCTGTCTTGACACCCATCTTCCCAGCTTGTCCAAGGATGCGTCATCTTTCCCAGAGAGCCAAAGCACTGAGCAAGGAGGCCCGTTTGCATTTGCAGCTCACAAAATGGACAGGTAAGGGCTTATCAGAGGATACCTCAGGTCCCCTCAGCTTCTAAGCTTTGCGTCCAATCCTGTCTTGGGACTGAAGGAACTCACATTCCAGTCGCCTTTGGAATAAATTCCCATGTCCTTGTCAGGGCTTTTGAAGCTGGCACGTGTGCCTGGTCCCTGCAAACTTACCTCTTGCCTTCCCTGATCTCTGTACCCAACCACCTGGATCTCCCTGAACTTAGACCTGCACTTTTGGTCATCTGTTCATCTTTTATTCTGCAAATATTCACGAAGGGCATTTGATACTGAAATCGTAGCAGTAGGAGAGGTAGTGTCTAATCACCCTGCATTTGGGAGTGAGGGGAAGCACAGTAAGTCAGTAAGATGACTTTTACCATGATCTAAGTGTGGAGGCAGTGAGACAGAGAGAGGAAAAGGGTGGGGCAGGGGGTGAGGAGCAGCCACTTCTGTTTGAGTCATCTGGAAAGGCTCTGGAGAGGAGGCCTCCTAGTACAAGGAAGTCAGATGCCCACAACTGAGGAAAAGCACCAAGTGAATGACTTGGTGAGCAAGCCTGACTGGAGTTTGATCCCCAAAACCCACATCAAAGGGGGATGGGGTAGCCAGATGCTGTGGCATGTGTCCACACCTCATCATCACAGTCTTGAAAGCAGCCCATTGAGTACCTGGCACAGAGTAGGTGTTCACTTAAATGCATGGCTGTTTGGCTGGGTGAGGGCATGACTTGAACTAAACAGCTGTGAAACATTTCTACCTGTAAATTTCTCAGATAGACTTGGCTGGCTGGCAAGATGCTTCAGCAGGTTGAGGCATTTCCCTCCAAGCCTGACAGCCCAAGTTCGATTCCCCAGGACCCACAAGGTTGAAGGTGAGAACCAGCTCCAACAAGTGGTTCTTTGTCCTCCACACCTGCACAGTGATACACTGCTCCCCCAACATCCCCCAAAGAAAAGTGTTTCCAAAGGTTGGAATGGCAGGGTACAACGTGGACACTGCTCTGGGATTCTGTGTAAGGAACCAGCCTTCTCAGAAATGGCCCCACATTCAAGTTCTCTGTACTTTCTCTGGCCTTCCAGAATCTGTTCACCCTGGGTGATGTATGGCTAGACAAGCCGCAGCAGCAGTACTTGATAAACACATTTCCAGCCTCGTGTCTGCAGATTTTGGAGTCAGATCTGATGGGGTTGGAGTCCCATGTGTGTTACTGGTGCCGGATCCGGCACAAGATGGTTCAGCTCTCTGAGCGTCACTTTCATTAGCTGTGATGAAGTGACACCCAGTGTGTGGGTTTCTGTGGTTGACAGGAAGAGGCAGTGATGTGCTTTGCTCAGGGGTCTGCCTTGTGAGCAGTGATTACATCAGCACTCCCACTGGACTGCCCCTCCGTCCCATGAGAGACATCGTGTTGTAAGTGGGGGTGTCCTCAGCCTCTCTAGGCATGGCAGAGCTGACCTGGCAGTGTTGTTGCAGGGATGAGAGGTAGGCTTTGTCAAGTTCCTGGCACACAGTAGGACCTCGCATATATGGCAACAATGGCATCAGCTTTAAAACATGTATGACCCTGGCTGAGACTACTGTGGAGTTTTCAGCCTCACAAAGGATTTTGTCGCATGCCACTCTGATGTAGGAGTGACTCACTGGGGAGAGAGCTGGAGGCTACAGAGTGTCCTTAGCACAGTCAGGCCCACCGGTGCTAATTCAGGTAAAGCGAGGCCAGCTGACAAGGAGTGAGAGATTTTTCCCTGGGGTGAAGGCCAGGGGCTGCCCTATTTAACTCGGAGAGGGAAGAAGGAAGTGACTCCTGTCTCCATTGCTCTCAGTGGCTCCTTCCTCAATGCTAAGCACTAACCAGAGTGAAGGAACCTGCCTGCTGGCCTTCCAGGTACTGTGAGGCCCCATCTCTTCAGGCTTGTGCAAAGCTGTAGATGGTGCCCAGGGTGGGTCCTCGCTTTGAACTCACCTCCTTCGGAGACTGGGGACCAGTGCTCAGGACTCCAGCAGGAACCCATCCGGGAAGGGTTTATGGCATCTTGGCTCTAGACCCCTGTGGTCTGGTGGCCAGCCCTCTGAATGGTACAGTCATCAGCATTGGGGGGCTACTTCACCCGTTCCTGCCCTCATGCTAAATTGAGCAGTGCAGATTTCTTTAGTGACAGGTCTTCTGATTTGAGAAGTCATGTGGTAAATTATTGAGAATGTAGAGAAACCAGGAGAAAACAAATTTTGGGGGGTGTGGGTTTTTAAAGCCCCTGACTTAGTAAGTTGTTTAATATTGAAGTCAGGCAAGGTTAGGGAGCAGGAAACGCTGCCTACCTACCTGAGCCACAGACTGAACATTTGGGGCATAAAGGTGTCTCTTTAAGTCCTGGAAGCCATAAGGATAAGGAGCTTTGTAACCCCAAAATATTAGGGGTGAGAACTGTACCAGGTAGAGAGCAGACGCTGCTCTCTCAACCCTAGAGGTTTATTCTGTAGGAAATTCTGGTGTTAACCCAAATAAAGATGTAATTGTCCCCCATCAAATTGATTTCCAGGAAGTATTAGCTTGTGTGGGAGGGTGTATCCTACTTCAGATGTACAATAAAAACCAAGATTTATTGTTCTAAAGTTAGCTCTGAGAAGAGAGGAGACCAGCCAACTCCATGACTTTGGGGTCTGCAGCGTTTCCTCCGTTCTGATGATGAGTACATGATAGTGGAGTGTTTGTCTGACTGCTTATCTCCAGGGCGTGGAATAAGAAGACAGAGCTACTTGGAGATGGAGATAAAGCCCAGTCGGTAAAATGCTTGTCTAACAGGCATAAACCATGGGTTCCGGCCCTACCATAGCATGTACCAGGCCTGGCATTCCAGAACTGGGGAGGTAGAGGCAGGCTTCCTCAGCTACATAAGAGTTTGAGGATAGCCTGGAATTCATGAGACTCCTCCCTCCACCCCCCTCAAAAAGATACAGCTCTTTGGGTTTCCAAGCCGGAGTGACCACTTGGCAGTGTGGGAATACATGAAAGCACAGAACCACTGTGATGCTCCCAGGGATGAGCCAGAAGGCAGCTGTAGAGCACAGCCTGTAAGGATGAGAGACAGTGTTGAGGACAGAGGCCAAGGGCAGCACCTCAAAGGCTGCTGCTGGGGTCCACTGACAGAGAAGAGGAAGAGAGGCCAATCAAACTGCTCAGCTATCCTGTGGAACAGAATTTCTCCGTGAGCTTACAGTGAGACTTGATTTTAAAGTATTTGTGTGTGTGTGTGTGTGTGTGTGTGTGTGTGTGTGTGTGTGTGTGTGTGTGTGTGTGTGTACGAATGCAGCTGTGCATGTGGCATTCATATGACAACTTCCATCCAGTTGATTCTTTCCCTCTGCCATGTGGTTTCTGCGGACAGAAATCAGGTTGTCAGTGTTAGTGGTGGTATAATCCTGTAAAGGCAAGAGGATCCAGAGTTCAAGGTAATTCTCAGTTATATAGCAGGTTCAAGGTCAGCCTGGACTCCTCCTTGCGGTGAAAGTACTTGCCACCAAGGCTGGCAGCCTGAATTCTGTCCCCAGGAGCTACATGGTGAAAGGAGAGATCCGACTGTTGGGAGTTGTGTTCTCACCTCCACACACGCACCATGGCACATGTGCACACACAAAATAATAGGCAATCAATCACCTCCACACACGCACCATGGCACATGTGCACACACAAAATAATAGGCAGACAATCAATCACCTCCACACACGCACCATGGCACATGTGCACACACAAAATAATAGGCAGACAAATAAATAATAAAGAATTGTAGGGAAGCCAGTCAATGGTGGCACACACCTTTAATCCCAGCACTCATGAGGCAGAGGCTGGTGGATCTCTAAGTTCAAGGCCAGCCTGGTCTACACAGCGAGTTCTAGAACAGCCAGGGCTACACAGAGAAACCCTGTCTTAGAAAAACAAAACAAAAAAATTGTAGAAAAGTACAGATAAACTTTATGTCCACATAGCTTGGGATTTCTGTGGAGAAGGCATTCGAACGTTGATAGTGGCGAGTGAGAGTGCTGCTGGACTCTGCAGCCCACACTTAGACCTTACACAAGAGCAGCCAGCCCCTGTGCTGGGAACTGCATTCTTCTGTCCCCTGGACTAGCGTGAATCTGCACTCGTCCTGGAACGCTGAGCTTCTGGGTGGTCACAGGGCTCTGATCACCATGTTATAAACACAGCGGAGTTCTGCTGTGTGCTCCCAGATCAAAGTGGAGACAGTCATGGTTAAGCCACCATAGAGCCATGTATCTGAAGGGCAGGACCTTTTCACCGTGGAACACAGCTGGACTGTGCCCCATCTGAGTTCCTGAGCTCATTCTTCCATCTATGCTGGAGTGAGTCCATCCGACTCCAGTGAGCCGTTGTTCTGTCTTGAGTGGTGGTACTGCATACAGAACTAGGACCTGTCCCTTGGAGGCTTCCAGTATGGGCAAGCCTGGACAGGTGAGCCCTGCCCAGTGTCACAGAGCCCCTCGTCTAGCCTCAGCTCACACCTTTAGTCGTCACCCACTACCTCTCCTGACACTTGCCAGGTTTGTGTGTATGTGGAGTGGAGGTGAAGGTGGCGGGGTGAGGGTGGAAAGGCAGTGTGAGGCAGAAGCTGAAGTGTGGTCTGGGGTGGCAGTTTCAGTGTGGTGATTATTGCTCCGAGGGAGTGTGTCAAGGGTGGCTTTCTGGAGGAGGTGGTACTTAAACCAGGTTCCCTCAGCAGTAGAAAGGACTGGGCGTGGGGGGCAGGTTCCAGAGATGAGTACAGAATGCCACTGGGGAGTCCTGACTGTGGTGTGGGCTGACTATGCTGCTGCCGTTACAGGGACACGGACAAGGTGGAGCGGCAGGCCATGCCGCAGGCCAACCACACCGACACCTGTCAAGAATGTGGCCATGTGGGACCTGGGCACTCGAGAGATTGTCCTCATCGAGGCTACGAAGACTCCTATGGCTTCGACAGGAGGGAGCCGGAGGAGGAGCGCTTCCGTTCTCAAAGAGACCCTCTGGAGGGCAGGCGGGACAGGAGCAAGGCCAGGTCCCCGTACTTGCCAGCTGAGGAGGATGCCTTGTTTGTGGATCTACCCGGTGGTCCCCGAGGCCAGCAAGCACAGCCACAGCGGGCTGAGAAGAATGGCGTGCCACCTGTCTCTTATGGCCCAGGAGAACAAAATGGGACCAGTGGGTACCAGCGTGCGGCTCCTCCCAGGGCCAACCCGGAGAAACACAGCCAGAGGAAGATGGTCCAGGCGGAACACTGGGCAAAGGCTCAGAAGGGGGATGGAAGGAGGTCAGTCATGGTGGTGTGTGTGTGTGTGTGTGTGTGTGTGTGTGTGTGTGTGTGTACAGCTGTCATTTCCCCAGTACCTGCTCAGCTAATGAACCTCTCTACCTCTATGAGAATACCCTTAGTAGCCCTCCAAGGAGGGATGATAGCTCTAATTTATAGACCAGAGGGATGGGCTTGGAGAAGGGAAGCAGCCTGCCTAGGACACACAGATTAGTGGCAAGGCCAGAGTTTAAAGTGTGGTCTGGGGACACAGACATGGCCAGCGGTGTCACTAACCGGTCAACTCTTACACTGCTGCCTGCCCCTCTGCTTCTGAGGAGTCCCTATAGACTCTTGAAGGCACTGAGACCCAGCTGTCACCCCAGATGCCTGGAGGAGTCCAGGGAAGACAGACACTGGTCCGTCCTGTCAGGGAGCACAGGCTGTCCACCTGTGGCTCTGGAAGCTGGCATTGCTCTGGGGAGAAGAGCTGCAGCCTGTCGTCAGAGGTGGGCATGGTGTCCGGGTGTGTCTGGCCCACATGGCTGTGAACAAACTAAAGAACTTCATTTAGCGACATGGCTGTGGGACTGACCAGAGGGGAAGCCTTCTGTGTTGTAACCAGGAGACTTGCCCTTCTCCTTAGGAAAGAGCAGGTGTCAGCTCTATTGATTTAAATGTTGTGTTTTACTGAAAACAAAAAGCTGTGGCCCCAGAACAGAGGGGAGTGGCACTGTTGTCCGCGGTGCTGAGCCGGTGGTTGTGAGGTGACCCATGGCTGAGTGAGGTTGCAAAGCCGTTAGGGTTATTTCACAGAGCCTCATAGTTGAAGGTCAGGCATTTAAATTAACAAAAAGAGCGACAGGAGGAGTGACGGGAAGGTTTTATACCGCGAGTGATTGGCTCTGATGATGTTACTGCTGCAGAGCTGGGCGGAGGCGGCGGCTGCAGCAGCCCGGGACGGTAATGCCACATATGGAAACAAACAGATGAGGTTAGAAAAGGTGGTGTGTATGTCCGATATGCATGGTGGAGGGGAGGGAGCGGTGAGAATAAGCCCTAGAATTTGGACTTGAGCAAGTGAGTAGCAGCTGAGATGAGGAAGGCTGAGGAAGGTCTTTTCTTCCAACGAGTGTCTTTGACTTAGGTAGGGACATCTTGTATTGCCCGTCTTGATAGAGCTAACAGCTTTTTTCACTTGAAAAAATGTAAATTTGTGTGTATAGCTGTCTTGCCTGCATGTATGTTTGTGTGCTAGATGTGTGGCCAGTGCCTATGGAGGCCGGAAGAGAACACTGGGTCCCCTAGAACTGGAGTTAGAAATGGTTCCATGTGGATGCTAGGAACCAAACCTGAGTCCTCTACAGGAACAGCAAGTGCTCTTCACAGCCAAGCTGTCTCTATACCCTTTTCTTTCTTTCTTTTTTTAGATAGGATCTCACTATGTAGCCCAGGCTGGCCTCAAACTCACAGAGCTCCACCTGCCTTTACCTCCCAAGTGCCATGATGAAAGATGCCCACACCACACCCAGGCAGAGCTAGTTTCAAAGTTCAAGTCTGAAGGCAGTTGCCTGTAGGGATGAAGGAGTCACTGGGATGCCTGGCCAGTGAGAATCTTTCATAGGACAAAAATATTTGCAAAAGAGCAGACAACTGAGGTTCTAACTGGTTACTGATGAAATGTGTCTCCATAAGCCTTTCTGACAGCCCACAGACCTCCCTTACTCCACTACACACAATGGCTGTCCTGCAGGAGGCATGGGGGCGGCATGTATCAGGGAGCCGAAAGGGTGAGTGGTCAGCACAGGAATGAGAGGCGGGGGCACTGAGGGCTGATGGTGCCCTTCTTACCTAAAGGGCACGGGGAGGGGCGGTCATCCGTCTGTAGAGAGACTGCAGTTCACTGGCCTTCGAGCTCACTGCAGAGCCCAGTGGTGGAAACTGATCTTAGTGAGATTGAAAGCGGGTCACAGTGAATCAGTCCTGAAGTGAGTCCCAAAAGCAGAGTATAGAGGAGAATGTCCATCAACCCGAGGTTGCACCATGTCTCAAAAGGACTGCATCCTACACTCCCAGATATTTATCCTTAAAGATGTATGAGCTGGGCCTCATGACACGTATCTGCAATCACCAGAGGGCAGCTGTCAGTTCCGGGCCAGTCTGTTCTCCACACACACTCTCTCTCTCATATATGTAATTGTAATGTCCATTAGTGAGTGACAAATGGCTCTGGCTGCTTAATGAAGGAACTCGATCCAGTTTCCATTTGAAAATGCAGAGAAAGAAGCTGGCTATCTCTACTTTGTGTATAGTTAAGACGGTGCTGCCCTCAGTGTCACTGGACAGAGCACATGGTGGCGTTGGAAGGAAGACTTAGACTGCTTTGGTCTGCGTGGGGCCTATTTCTAACTTATCCCCATATTTTGAGATACATCTCTCTGCATTCCCTGTCACTTAGCTCTGTCGGAATGGGGATAGCAAGAGTCTCGCACGCCCTGCGTCCTAACATGTCCTGTGAGCCTGTTTGTGAAACTCGAGTCTGCTCTCGGCACCCGCACCCAGTGTTTAAAGTAAAGTGCACTTGTCAACTAAAAAGGTGGGGTGGGGCTGGGGATTAGAAGTGGATTTGAGGGAACACAATAGGAAATGAAAGGCCTGCATGACTGATGTGGAAGCTAGGGTGAGGAATTCCTGCAGCACACATGAGTGGTCACCAAGTTGATCTTATGCTCTGACGGGACAGTATCTGGAGCGACTTTCTCAGGATAGCCTGTTTAAGTTTTCTGTTCTTGGAGCCACAGAGCAGGCAAGAGACCAGGAGCTCCTGATCCCATCTGTGGAAGGCCAGGCTGGACACATGCCTGTTGTCAGGGCAGAGCTTCCCAGGAGCACCCACCTGCTCCTGCTCCTGGGACCTGTGGTGGCCCTCCCTCCATCAGCCAGTTAATTATTACAGTTTGGCCTCAGGAGCCAATGCCCACCATCATCCTAGTATCTGAGGTCACCCCAAATGGCAGACAGTGTGTAAATGGAAGGCATGGACTGGAGGATGGGCTCGGCATTTGGGGCACTGTTGGGTGGGGGTGGAGGGGTGCTGCGACCATCTAAACATGGTAGGCAGAGCCGCACGTGGGCTGGAGAGACAGAAGGAGCTTGGTCAGGACATACTTTGCATACTTCAGGTTTTACTTCAGGCAGAATGAACAATGGTTACAAAGTCCTGGCCTCCAGGGGAAGCCCCACGTTTTTATTCCAGCCGCCACCTCTAAGGATTTGGGTGCTGCTACATCAGACATAGGCTTTGGGAAAATGAATGAAAACTCTGCCACCTAGTGGCAAGCAGGCACACTTGCATGCTAGGCAGGTTTTGGCTGAAGAGATCTTAAAATTACCCTGACTGAATGAAAAGAAACTGTTAAAGGGAAGCTACCATATTTGATGGCACCCATTTCTACTCCTCACAATGATCTAGTCAGAGGTTCTTATTACTCACATTTTATAGAAAGGGAAGTGAGACTCAGAAAAGACATAGATCTGATGTCAGACAGATACAAGTGATTTTATTTGTTTGTTTGTTTATTTATTTAGGGTTTTTTTTGAGACAAGATTTCTCTGTAAAACAGCCCTGGCTGTCCTGGAACTCACTCTGTAGACCAGGCTGGCTTCGAACTCACAGAGATCTGCCTGCCTCTTCTTCCCGAGTGCTGGGATTAAAGGTGTGCGGCACCACCGCCTGGCCCTCAAAACTATATTTTAGATATGGTCTTGAACCCAGAGCTTTGTGCATTCTTTGCAAGGATTCTTAGCAACTGAGCTATATCCTAGCCCTGTATTCAAAAGACTTTTTAGATTTATTTTCTATGTATGAATGTTTTGCCTGCATGTATGTGTGTTTCTGCTGTCTACAGAGATCAGAAAAAAGAGTCCGAGTCCCTGGAACTGGAGTCATAGACGGTTGTGAGCCACCACATAGGTGCTGGGAATTGAACCGGGTCCTTTGCAGGAGCAGCCAATGCTAAGGCTTCCCGCCTCTTTTACTTTTAACCAAAAAGGAATAATTATGGAGTTAGAGAGATGGCAGTAGGTAAACTTGAGAACCTGAGTTCAGGTTCAGTCCATATAAATGCCAGGTGTTTCACCTATGCCAGGCAATTCCAGTGTTGGGACAGACAGATGGATCTGGGAGCTCACTGGCCAGCCAGCTGAGTCTAAACAAGAAGTTCCAGGCCAGTGAGAGACACTGTCTGAAGGGAAGAGGCAGAGTGTTAGAGCAGGATACTTGATGTCCTCCTCTGGATACACACATGTGCATGGGCATCCACACCCGAATACATGTGCGCACACACACAAATACATTCATCATGCATTTAAAAAAAGTAATAATTATATATTGATGGAATAGATGGGACATTCTAGTATGTGCATACATGTGAAGTGGTTGAAACAAGCTAATTAACACTCATCACCTCACCCACATATCCTTTATGTGTGTATGTGGTGAGAATACTCAGTCTTGAAGTATATATCATTAGTAGCTGTGGTCAACATGTTGTGCAGTGGGGCTCTAATACATGCTCCCTTGATCTGGTTGAAGGTTTGTACACACTGACCAACATCTCCCTCTTTATCCTGCCGACCCCAACTCTGGTAATGACAGCTTTCTTTACTCATTCCTTCTCTGCGTCCCACGTAGAAGTGAGAGTGTACAGTGTCTGGCTTAAGTCGGGAACCTGCCTTTTGTACAAGGTCTTGGGTGCTGCTGCTGCCACTGCCTCCACTGACCATGCTTGGAGTTAGCATCGGCCCAGAGCAATGTCTGACACACAGTAATGCACTGTGTGCAAGTTTGCTATGTGACGTTGATAAGACAGAACTAGGATTTGAACTCTGGCTTCTGTAACCCCAGAGCCTATTCTCTTTAAAACACTACACTACCTTGCAGATTAAACTAAAAAAGCAAACAAAAAAATGAATTTGTGTGTGTGTGTGTGTGTGTGTGTGTGAGAGAGAGAGAGAGAGAGAGAGAGAGAGAGAGAGAGAGAGAGAGAGAGGAGAGAGAGAGAGAGAGAGAGAGAGAGAGAGAGAGAGAGAAAGAGAGGGAGAGAGAGAGAGAGAAAGAGAGAGAGAGAGAGAGAGAGAGAGAGAGAGAGAGAGAGAGAGAGAGAGAGAGAGAGAGAACGAACATGAGCAGGCACATGGCACATGAGAATGCCACAGTGCACACATAGCAGTCAGGAAAACTTTTGAGAGTCAGTTCTCTCCGGCCACTGTGGGTTCCGGTGAGTTCAGACTGTCAGGCCTGCATGGCAAGCACTTTTACCTAGGAAGCCATCTCACTGGCCATAGCTTTAATATTTTAAAATTTATGTTAAGGATGTTTTGCCTGCATGTGTGTCTGTGTATCACCACACATGCTTGGTGCCTATGGAAGTCAGAAAGAGGGCATTATTAGATCTCTTGGAACTAGAGTTACAGATAATTATGAGCCCTTTGTGGATGCTGGGTTTGAACTTGGGTCCTCTGGAAAAGCAGCAAATACTCTGACTGCTGAGTCATTTCTCCAACCCCTAAACTTTGGTTTTTTCCTTAAGATAAGGTCTCTGGTATCCTAGGATGGGCTAGAACTTACTATGTAGCTGAGGATGATCTCGAACTTCTGATCCTCCTACCTCCACCTCCCTATTGCTGGGATTATAAGTATATGCCCCCACATCTGGCTTGGGTTTTAATTTTTTTTAAAAAAAAAATTTATATTTTGTCCCTTGCTACTATTTTTCTTCTGTCTCAGGAAATGGGATAGCTTTCCTACCTGGTTGTTGCATCAGGATTTTCTCAGACCATGGAGTGTGAGACACATTTTCTGTCCTTTAAGAATGTTCAGCTTGGCCGGGCGGTGGTGGCGCACGCCTTTAATCCCAGCACTTGGGAGGCAGAGGCAGGCGGATCTTTGTGAGTTCGAGGCCAGCCTGGGCTACCAAGTGAGTTCCAGGAAAGGCACAAAGCTACACAGAGAAACCCTGTCTCGAAAAACCAAAAAAAAAAAAAAAAAAAAAAAAAAAAAGAATGTTCAGCTTGGCTGGGGAAGAGATGTCTTGGGAATGTTAAAATCACATCAGTCCAGGACCTTAAAAAAGTCCCATACTGAAACAACAACCTGAATAGTAGACATACTGCAGGCTGTGGGCCTGGGAGAAATGTGGGCCATTTTCCTGGAGAATGAGTAAGACTTGGATAAACAGGGCTTGGGGAGCCTGAATACAGATGGAAGAGCAGTGTTGTGAGGACCGGAGGGAAGCAGACATTGGTGAAGGACCTTCTGGCTGTCGGCCACAGAGGATGCATTTCCCTTACTGGCCTCATTAGTTCTCAGAAACCCTAGATGAAGCAGTAATACTGTCTCACATACAGGTAGGGAAACCGAGGTTCAGAGCATTCAGTAAGCCTCCCGAGGTCACATAACCTGTGTATGGTAGAATTCAGATTCGAACCTAGGGCAGGCTACACCCTACTTTTGCTTTTTGTAGTGAGAAGGTACTGAGGTGGGGGAGCTCCCTGCCAGACAACAGGTATGGGGTGCTCATGGGGCAGTGGGGGTGCTGCTCCATCAGTTGCCCCCTAGGCTATGGGCCCTGGAGGAGCAGGGAGAAAACAGCAGGACTTCCAAGTAGGTTGTCGTCAGATGTTAGAAAGTTAGGAGCACCAGGCCAAGGATAAGCGTTGTGTAGGCAGCAGGAGCTGGGGAGGGTTGGGGCATGCTGGGGTGGTCAGATCAGGTGACCGTGTACAGGAAACACATTGGGAGGCTCTCAGAGTTGTCTGGAGCGGGAGGAACCAGACTCGAGGTTAGAGGGTGGCAGAGGGAAGACTCCTGATCCCCTTTCTTTGTGAGCCGTGAGGGTTGGTGCTAGGCTCCCCAGCAGCAGGAGAGAACTGAGACCTTCCCAGATCCACACGCATTGCTTGCTGCCATCGACAGCTGGCAGGAGAGAAGAGACAGTGTAATGACGCTGTACCAGGAGTGATGGATGGGCAAGGGAACCCATGGTGGTCCTGGCTGTCAGAGAAAATGGCCTCTGGGGTCTTCTTCAGTGAGAAGCCCTATGTGTCTTCTTCAGTCACTGTTTGGGGTCCTCACAGTGTCCCCAGTAAGCTTCTCATATTCTCTCTCTCTCTCTCTCTCTCTCTCTCTCTCTCTCTCTCTCTCTCTCTCTCTCTCTCTCTCTCAGCTTGCCCTTAGACCAGACGACACTTCCTCGCCAGGGTCCTAGTCAGCCCCTCTCCTACCCGGAAAACTACCAGACTCTTCCCAAGAACACTCGACATCCTTCTGGAAGCTCGTCACCCCCTCCCCGGAACCTGCCCAGTGACTACAAGTACGCACAGGACCGAGCCAGCCACCTGAAGATGTCCAGTGAGGAGCGCCGGGCGCACAGGGATGGTACCGTGTGGCAGCTGTACGAGTGGCAGCAGAGACAGCAGTTCCGGCACGGCAGCCCCACGGCTCCCATAGGAGCTGGCTCTCCAGAGTTCATGGAGCAGGGCCGCAGCCGCAGCCTGCTGGAGGTGCCCCGCTCCATCTCCGTGCCTCCATCTCCTTCTGACATCCCTCCTCCAGGGCCTCCCAGGCCCTTCCCACCCCGGCGGCCACATACACCAGCAGAAAGGGTCACAGTGAAGCCACCTGAGCAGAGGAGGAGTGTGGACATCTCTCTGGGAGGTTCTCCCAGGAAGGCCCGGGGTCATGCTGTCAAGGTGAGGCCTGGGAACCTCTGCCAGGTGACTGGGGTCTGGCATTGAGAGACAGAGTCACTCAGTGGCTTCCTGGCAGCCTACAAGCAAGAAAAGGTGTTGGCGTTCAGACAGTTCATTTATCCATGACAGCCCAACTGAGGTCCAACTCTCCAGGCACCTTTCAGTGTGCTGGGCTGTGCCCAGTGAGGACCACAGTGTATTCATTTTGGGCTCAGGCAGGTGGAAGGGCACATGGTAGGTGGGCCTGGCGGTGAGTGACTGAGGTGTCCTGGCCTGGCCTCAGTCTGCCTTCTCCCCTCCTGTTACAGAACTCCTCTCATGTGGACCGACGTTCCATGCCGTCCATGGGCTACATGACTCACACTGTCAGCGCTCCCAGCTTACACGGGAAATCCGTAAGTGGCCCCTCACTTCCCTCTCCAGGTGATTGACATACCACCGTTGCATATGAGACCCTAGCCCATCATATTTCCTCCCTCAGAGCCAGTCAGTTGCAGCCCACAGGGTAGCTTTAACCCTTCCTTAGTGATGAGGAGACAGAGAGGCCCAGTGGCTCGGCCAGGCTTTGTAGCAGGCTCTCCAAAGACTGAGGAGAGTGGAGGAGAATGTTGGGCTGGTCCCCTCTTCGGATATTCTAGCTCCCCACTTTCTCCTTTAGCATCCCTCCTTTCTTCCCTGGCCTTCACTGTGATTGGTTAACTCTCCCTCCAAAGCACCTCATCCTTCTGGTGCAGCTGAGCTGGTGGCTTCCGGGAAAACAGCTTCCTGTGCCCTGTGCTGGCGGTGCCTTTATTTGCCCTAATGACAGAGCCAGTGCGGTCATTGCCTAGTGGTGTCACAGCAGTGTGGTCCCGGCACGGGGTGAAGAGTGTAACTGCAGCCGTGTGCCCTGCGGTGGCTGACTCCCTCCCGATGTGTCTACACGCCCGCAGCTAGAAGAGCTCTCGCTGCTGCTCACCCGGTTGCAGCGGCACCAGGCCAAGTTGGCCAGCGTGCGCAATTTCGCCGTGGGCCAGTTACTGCACCACTACCTGACCTTTCCTGCCTGCCAGGTCAGCGCCGGTGGGCTCTCCTGGGCCCCGGCAGGGATGGCCTGCCGCCCATGTTCCCCTGTGCCGTGTGTGCGCTGGTCTGTCCTGCTGGCTGGCTCTCCCCCTCGTCCCTTGCCTGTTTGCTTCTGGGTGCTACAGCCAGTCACTGTGGGCAACGGTGGAGCGCCCCCCACGCCCACCCCCACCCGCTCCGGTGCAGGGGAGGGGCTGCATGGGGTGGGTGGGACAGACCTGAACCTTGCTTCTCGAGCTATGCAGAGTGGTTGCCAGGCTGGCACATGGTCATCTTGTCTAAGAGCTATGCCCTGTCACTCATGTCACTCAGCCTTGTCATTATTGAAGACATGTGGGTCAGCCTGGAGGGAAGTGCAGGGCATCTCCACTTGTGGAACACCTCTTACCGTTTGTCCTGTTTAGCCTGGTAGGAACCTGTAAGGTGGGACCAGGTTGTCATTATGGGACAAGAGGACCCTGAAGGGGCAGCGACTCACTGCTGTGTCCCCAGGAGCTTGCAGGCTAGAGCCAGAATCCCCCTTGTAGAGTGTTAAATAGCGCCGGGGCTTGGGCTTGGCACTCGGGCCTCCTGAGACTGCCCAGGGAGTGGCTCTCCTGGGCTCCTGGAGCAGCTAAAGGAAGCGGACTCCTTCCTGTCTGGAGAGCTGTCCTGGGGCAGCAGTGTTCAGCCACCTAAGCCTGCCCTCCATGAGCACAGAGCCAGGCAGAGGACAGATGCGGGTGCTAGGATTGTCCCTGTCCTTCCCTGACCCCGATAGCAAGCCCTGAAGGACCCAGGAAATGTAATTAGAGAGACAGGCGTTAAGAGAGGCCATGTTAAAAACAAAGAAACGTAAGTTGTGAGACTGAATAGACCACCGACTCAGTGGTTCAAGAGCTCACCATCAAAGTGTGTGAGATCTGTAAATGCTGGGTGGGTGTGGCTGTCCTCCTGTGATGCCAGCCCCAGAGCAAGCTGCCTAGTAAGACTAGCTGTCTCAGTGAGTTCTGGGTAATTGAGAGACCCTGCCTTACAAATAAGGTGGAAGAGCAATGGAGTGTTTACACATATGTATGTGTCCCACACATGCAAGAACATGCACACACACATGCATACCACAAACAGACAGACACACACACACAAAAAAAAAAAAAAAGGAAAAGGAAAAAATCCTAAGTCGTGAATTTGATTTTGAATAACATGCTGCAGCTGTCTTCTCTCCTCCTGTGGAGCGTGTGTGAGACAGTGACCTGGGGAAGCGGGTGGGGAAGGAGGCAGTACAGGGGAGCCTGTGCAAGCCACAGCATCCCTCACAGACAGGGCGTCCCTGCTTCAGCACTATGTGAACTTCTCGTGTGTTGTATGTGATGGTCTCGCACCAGAACTGTCTACCTTTCCCATCCTTGGCTTGCTCGGCTGGAGGCCTCAGTCCACTAAGAACGTGGTAACTGGACCATTCTTAAGCTCGTGCACCTCTTCTGCCTCAGTTAGCTTCTGTGACCTATTGAAGGGGGGTGTGGCTTGTGAGGAGCCTTATTGTCAATAATCACACTGAAGAGCTTGATAGGCCACGAGAGACACCACAGACAGTCTTACCCAGGAACCCTTCCCTAGTTCCTGGTGTGGCTGCTTTGGCTTCTTACTGAACAAAAATCTTCCAGCAAACTTGTAGCAGCTGCTACTTATCCTCCTGGAGTCAAGGTCATACTGAGACCTGCTGGATCACCAAGTTGTCTCTCTGCCTTTTCCAGCCATCCGTCCACATCACTGGGGGTCATGTTACTTCATGCACGTGAGCCAGCCCAGCCCAAAGATTTGATGCCAAGAATGAGAGCAGTGGCATCAATGGGATCCTAGCTTGTGTGTGGCAAGAGCTCTTCCAGGCAGATCTCCTGGTTCTGCCTCAGGAGCCCGTCATCCGCCGCATCTGCTCTACTGCCTAGCTCTCCTGTTGGCTCCTCCCATCCATCCACAGTGGGTGCGGGGATAAGCTGGCTTTCCCCATAGTGACCCCCAAGCTCTGCCATGCTGAAAGAGGGCTCCGAGTCGCAGCAAGACATCTGTGCTTCCTCCATGGCCCGGTGTGTCGGTCTGCTGTGGTCCCGTGTCTCCAGAGTCGTGTAATGTGAATGATCTACCTGAGAAGACCCCATTCTTTTAACCCCTAGTGTTTGTAACTGTTTCGTTTCTCTCTGCTTCCTGGGAAGGCTGACGACACCTACCTCCAGCTGAAGAAGGACCTGGAGTACCTGGATCTAAAGGTGGGTGGTAGGGCTGGAGAGATGGCTCGGTGTTCAGATGTGCTTGCTGCTCTTGCAGAAGACCCAGGTTCAGTTCCCAGCACCCACCTCAGGCAGTTCACCACCACCTATTACTATGTTCTAGAAGATTCAATTCCCTCTGGCCTCCACCAGCACCTACATGCAAAAGGGGGAATAAGCTCACATAAGTACACACACTACTCCTAAATAAAGATAATATACCTTTGAAGGTGAGTGGCATCAGGATCCCACCTCCCACGGACACTCATCTTCCTGAGAGTATTACCTTCTGGAGCCCAACACTAACTAACGCTCTACACCCTAAGTGAAAACTGTTGTCTGAATCAGAAGACCTTCATTGCTTACAGTCTGATTCTTGAAAAGTTGCTTGTGAGCCCTGTTGAGAGGTCTCTGGATTAGAGAATGGGGGTCATGATTTCGATCTTTTTCCTTCCCTTAGTTAGACCCAGGGGTTCCTGGAAAATAGCCATTGGCTCCGTCAGAGCCTCTTTTGCTGTGGGAGTGTGTTTGGTTCATAGGGAGTGGCTGATGTGTGTTTTCAGCCACGAGTGGCTTGGTGGGCCCTTTGGGTTTGTTGATGAGGTTGCAGGTTCTACATGGAGTCATGGGGCCTCGAGGCCCACCCATAGCCTCTCCCTTTAGAGCTGAGCACTAGGAGCCTGTGCAGACTTCAAGCTCAGGCCCTGACTCAGCCTTCACAACAGACCTGAAGGGCTCCTGGGGAAATGGGATGCATTCTTTCCTGGAGAAAGGTGCTGCCGACTTGCCACAGCCCTGCACATTCCTTCTGAGGACAGCCCTTCTCGCGCTGGGGCTGTGGAACAGACTGGAGGGGAGAAACCTTAGTCAGCCCAGGGAGGGAAGGAGCCTATGGACCATGTTTATCTCTACCGCACTGTGTACCTGGCTCAAGCCATTTCTAACGCAGGGACCTTCCAGCCTCATGGGGCTCAGCTGTAGATACCAGCACCTAAGGCAGCAGGTGGGGCTTTTCCCATGCTGACAGCCCACCAAGGATTTTGGTTTGATATCTCCCAGTTCACTTATGCATCTTTTAAGCACTTGCTGTATGCCCAGCTCTACAGAAGACAAGGTCAGATGCAAAAGGAAAACTCAGGCCCTAGTCATAAGAAATTTCCAAATAGTATGGGCTGGGCAAAGAAATATCCCCAAATGATATTACATACAGTGATCATGCAAAGATCTATTTGGCTCAGTTCTGAGCTGGAATCATGTGAATTCCTATGGGCCTTGAGAAAGGCTTCGGAGGAAGTGGGGAGCATGTGAACAGAGCTTTGAGGAATCATGGCGGAGTAGTTGTTAGGAAGTAGGTGGGAACAGGACCAAAGTGAGCCACAG
The DNA here is from genome assembly GCF_049852395.1 of Peromyscus maniculatus bairdii. NCBI lineage: Eukaryota > Metazoa > Chordata > Mammalia > Rodentia > Cricetidae > Peromyscus > Peromyscus maniculatus. The sequence goes on along the minus strand of NC_134852.1, from coordinate 126,283,944 downwards.
AGAGCTGGGGTACGATGGTGAGATCAGAGCCATGGGGTGAGGTAGAAACAAATCATGCTGACTCCTGATTCTGTCCTAGGCCTTAGGAAGAAAGTCTCAGTGGGCACAGAGATTAAAAGAGGAGAAACTGAGGCACAGGCTTCAGAGCAAAAGTTCTGTTTGTCCAGACTCCAACAGAAGCTGAGTAGTGAGGGCCATGTAATGTGTTTTACTTTGCTGCATTAGCTTGCATAGCAGCTCCACAAGGGAAGTAAATCACTTTCTCAAGGCCACACTGGAGACGGAGATAAATTTGGGTCCAGTGCTTATTCTAAAGCTTATGTTCACCTTGCTACTAGCCCTTCATAACATGTCATGTGTGCTGCTATGGTCCCAAAGGCATTAAACTTTTGGGGAGCCAAGCTTGGGTTTCCGATGGCTGGGAATGGATTTGATAGGCTGGAGAGGCAAGTTGCATCCAGGGGGTGCTTTCCTAACTAGGAGCTGTGTCACCTGAGGAGGTCTTCTGGCTGCTGACGTTGTTTGTCATGAGAACAGCTGGGCTCGTAGCCAGATTTTCCTGGTTGTGTGTCTGCTACTGTGATTACTAAGCTCTTCTCAGAGAGCTAGTCCCCAGATGAACCTCTCTTGCAGCTGAGAGAGGCTTGTCTCTCCCACTGCCCGTGTGAGAAAAGATCCTAGACTGTGTGTGCAGTGTTGATCAGAAAGGCTAGTGTACCTCCTGGCTTCCACCAGAGGGCAGGGACCTGCTCTGCCCTGCACAGACCTAGCTGGGATACTGGATTCTCAGAGGAGTGGCCAACTGCAGGACCCAGAGCCCAGGGTTAAGGGTCTCCAGATGAACATGTTTACAGATGTTCAAAATCAGCCTGCTAAGACTAAAAGGGTCCTTCAGTTTCCATTGTCTGGGGTAGTGGTCCAGGGGTTTGACCACGTCCGTGCTCTGCTTACCTTGATATGCTGATGTCCCCTTCACCTGCGGACTCAGGTTCTCTTCTTCCCCCAGCGTCTAGGGAGCCAGGGAGGATCTGCAGAATGGGAAGTGTGCCCGTGAGGAGACTCACAGCTGCAGTGCTGTGGCAGGGAGTCAGGGACAGCGTGGGAGAGAAGCAGACGGGCTGTAACGCTCTGCTGTGTCACAGTGCGTTTTCTGTGGCTCTAAAGAGGATTGAGCCGAGCAGAAGGCAGCTACGGGCCGACAGGGTTCAGTTGGTAGAACTGCTTTCCTGGAAGGGCCTTCTCTATAGCGGCGAATGTCCTGACACTGGGCTACGCAGATTGGGACTCCAAGACCTATCGGTTCATGGATCCTTGACATGCTGGGCAGAATGTCCTTGGAATAAGGTGGTGTGAATGTGGCACTGCAGAGTGGACAGAACAGGAAGAGGTCACACACTAGGAAAGGAGATGCACCTGAATAAGCCCCGAAGACCATTCTGGGTGTGGGAAACAAGCTTAGCCTCTCTAGGACCAACTTCCTCTTCCTGTGGTAGGGTGGATTGAACCTCCAGCCTCATGCGTGTGGGGCAAACACCCTACCACTGAGCCATACTCAACTATGTCACCAACCCTCTTTTTACTTTTTGTTTTAAGGCAAGGTCTTACTATTAATAAATTCCCAGACTAGCATTGAATTCATTTTGTAGCCTAGGATGGCTTTGAACTTGCACTAGCCACTCGGGTAGATGGGATACTGCCTGTGTCACTAAAGTCAATTGTGTGTGTGTGTGTGTGTGTGTGTGTGTGTGTGTGTGTGTGTGTGTGTGTGTGTACCTGTACAACCAGGGCCTTGTGCTTGCTGGACAGGTGCACTACCACTGCTCTATCCCCAGTCCTTGAACAAGCTTCTCTAGAGATTTTCCTTCCCACATCTGATCTGGTTTCCTCACTCTGCTGTGTTGACTTAGGCTCTTTTATCTTCTTGTCCCAAGAGCCAAGGATCCAGGGCCCATCCACCCCTCTGACCAGCTGACACCAGTTTCCCGAGTTTGGTGGTGGTGTTTTCTCACAAGCACCTTTCTCGGTTTTCCTCCCGCAGATGAATGTTGCTGCAGTGGGGCCAGAGGATTAGATGAAGTCACCTCTTAGAAGACCTCGTAGCTAGCATGTTTGGGGAGTGCTTGCCCCTCTGGCCTGTCTCTTGTTGGTGCCAGGGCAGAAAGGATGGGGCAGTGGTGAAGCTCCTGTTCTGCCTGGCAGTGTGGACACTTGGTGCACTGGTGCTGATTCTCTCAGTGCTTGGCAGTGTGGACACTTGGTGCATTGGTGCTGATTCTCTCAGTGCCTGGCAGTGTGGACACCTGGTGCATTGGTGCTGATTCTCTCAGTGCCTGGCAGTGTGGGCACTTGGTGCATTGGTGCTAATTCTCTCAGTGCCTAGCAGTGTGGACACCTGGTGCATTGGTGCTGATTCTCTCAGTGCCTGGCAGTGTGGACACCTGGTGCATTGGTGCTAATTCTCTCAGTGCCTGGCAGTGTGGACACCTAGTGCATTGGTGCTAATTCTCTCAGTGCCTGGCAGTGTGGGCACTTGGTGCATTGGTGCTAATTCTCTCAGTGCCTGGCAGTGTGGGCACCTGGTGCACTGGTGCTAATTCTCTCAGTGCCTGGCAGTGTGGGCACCTGGTGCACTGGTGCTAATTCTCTCAGTGCCTGGCAGTGTGGGCACCTGGTGCATTGGTGCTAATTCTCTCAGTGCCTGGCAGTGTGGGCCTGGTGCATTGGTGCTAATTCTCTCAGTGCCTGGCAGTGTGGGCACCTGGTGCACTGGTGCTGATTCTCTCAGTGCCTGGCGGTGTGGACACCTGGTGCACTGGTGATAGGAATTACTGTCCCTACCCTGTTAGCCAAGAACCCGTGTCTCAGAGACTTAAGGGACTTCTGCAAAGTTCGTGAGGGTAACTGACTTCAGCCCTGAGTTTGTCGTCTTTGGGCTGTGCTTCCATCATGGAAATTCTGCTTCCTAGAACCTGCACTGCATTGATTGGCTTCCAAGAGTGGGCTGTGGTGGGGTCGCTGTTGTCCATAGCATTTAAAACAATTACTCCTTCAGACGGAGTCTAATAGTGTTGTCCCATTTGTTCTCAGATACCTGGGCTCAAGTGATGCTCCTGGATGTGTGCCTGTACTCCTGGCTCTGAGTTATTTGTAGACAGCTGGGAAACACATTCACACACGGTTGAGTGGGGTCTCTTCAGCTGCTCAGACAATGTCTTTGTAGATACAGAAGGTTGCCTTCAACCCCAGGAAGTCCCTTGTCTCGGGAGGAGTGTAGCCCTGTGGGCTCTTTCTGACAGTTTGAGCCTGAGATCAGGGCTTGTCTGTTTCCAAAGTCAGCTTCTGGGGCAGAGTTTTTTAGGTTGTTATCTGGGGCATCAGCTATTTCTAGAACACCTAGGAACTTGATTTTTAAAAATATAGATCTGAACCAGGTATGATGATACACACCTGTGGTTCTTCCTTCTTAGGGGACTGAGACAGGAGGATCATTGAGCCTGTAAATTACAAGCCAGCTCACAGAACATAATAATGACTTCCTCCCTTTAAAAAAAATTCAAGGTGGTAGTTGTGGTGGTATTGTGTTCCCAGAAATATTGTGCACCCTAATAAACTTATCTGGGATCAGAGACAGAACAGCCACAATATTAAACATAGAGGATAGGCAGTGGTAGCACACACCTTTAATTCTCTCATTCCAGAGGCAGAAATCCATGTGTTCAAGGATGCAGCCAAGCATGGTGACTCACGCCTTTAATCCCAGGGAGTGGTGGTAGAAAGCAGAAAGGTATATAAGGCGTGAGGACCAGAAACTAGAAGCATTTGGCTGGTTAAGCATTCAGGCTTTTGAGCAGCAGTTCAGCTGAGACCCATTCTGGATGAGGACTCAGAGGCCTCCAGTCTGAGGAAGCAAGACCAGCTGAGGATCTGGCGAGGTGAGGTAGCTGTGGCTTGTTCTGGCTCTCTGATCTTCCAGTGTTCACCCCAATAACTGGCCTCAGGTTTGATTTTATTAATAAGAACTTTTAAGATTCATGCTACAGGTAGTGGTGCATACCTTTAATTCCAGCACTTGGGAAATAGAGGCAGGTGGATCTCTGGGTTCGAGGCCAGCCTGGTCTACAGAGTGAGTTCCAGGACAGGTAGGACTACACAGAGAAACTCTGTCTTGAAAAACAAAATAAAATAACACCAAAAATTTTTAGGCTGGGCATGGTGGCTCATGCCTTGGATCCTAGGACTGAGAGGTAGAGGTGGGAGGATATCTGTGAGCTTGAGGCCAGCCTGGTTTATATAGGGAGTTCCAGGACAGCCACCAAAGCTTCCCATAGAGACTTTGTCTCAAAGAACAAGTCAACAAACTTCAGAGCCGGCGTGAGCCATGCCTATAGTTTCAGCACTCAGTAGGACAGAGGCAGAAGGATTGCCTCAAGTTCAAAGCCAACCTGGGCAACATAGTTCCAGGCCAACCAAGGATACATAGACCCTGATTCAAAAATAAATAAATAAATAAAAATTAAAAACAGAGGTTGGAGGTAAAGCAGGTAAAGGTGTTTTCTGCTAAGCCCCATGACCTGATTTTGATCCTCAGGACTCATGTAGTGGAAGGAGAGAACTGACTCCAAGCTGACCTCTCTCTGACCTACACACACACACACACACACACACACACACACACACACACACACACACACTCACTATAGGATGCACACACAGATAAGTAAGTAAATATGTTTTGTTTTGTTTTTAAGGCAAATCTGGAGGTCTCTACTGAGTTAGCACTCTTGATCTCAAGCTCTAGTGTGATTCTTATGCACACTAAATGTTGAGGTCTGCCATTCAAGGACAGAGATTACTCTCCCAGGCTGTGAGCTAAGCAAACCCCTGGGGAACTTTGAAAATGCACACAAATACTTGAGTGCCATGCTGAGAGACTCTGACTTAATTGATAATATTCAAGCATTACTCTTTAAAAACCAGACCAAGCAAACAATTTGTTTGTGTTTTTTAAAGTGCAGCCAGGGTTGAGAAAGATTGCCTCAAAGTGATTTGTTTGTATTTTTTTGTTTTTGTTTTGAGACAAGGTCTCATCTATCCCAGGTTGTTCTTGGATGCCCAGTGACCTTGAACTTGTATCTTTCTGCCTCTGTTCCTGAGTCTGGGATTATAGGTGCGTCCATGCCTGGTTTGTGTGGTACTAGATGGAGCCCAGGGCTTCGCGAAGACTAGACAAGCACTGTACGGACTGAGCTACACCTCCCTCAGAAGTGGTGGTTCTCAAAGTGTGGTCTCCGACCAGCTCCAGCAGCAACACCTGAGAATCTGTTAGGAATGGAAAATCTTGAGTCCTACTCCAGGCCTGCCTCTGGTGTGGAGCCTGAGCCTTCCAGGTGATTCTGCACACTGAAGTTGGAGAGCCAGCGTAGGAATCCTGATGTCAGACTAGGGTATAACTTGGATAAAATGGTTGTCTAGTATGCATGAGGCCCTGGTTCAATTTCCAACCCTCTAATAAAAGATAAAACTTCTGTTGGCCTGGGATCTACCCACCCAGAGGGTTGGGACAGTGTTTGCTTTCTTTCTTTGCATTCCTTCATCTGTCTATGTGCATATGGTAAGGCTGGAGGTGTGTGTGTGTGTGTGTGTGTGTGTGTGTGTGTGTGTGTGTGTGTGTGTATGTGTGTATTAAGGCATGCGTGTGGAGGTCAGAGGACAACCTGCAGGAGCTGATTCTCCTTCCACCATGTGGATCCCGGGATTGAGCTCAGGTCCTCAGGTTCAGGGGCAGCATTGCCTACTGAGCCATCTCGAAGGCCTGGGAGACTATTTCCAGCTCCAGTTATAGGAATTTGGGACCATTGGTTAGACATGGACGTTTAGCTGCACTGCACATGTGGAGGTGAAATTCAAGGACTTTTTGTGTAAAATAATTGTTAGAAATGAGATGAGGGCATGGATCCTCTCTAAGCCAAGCTTCCAGATGTCATGGAACGTGGTGAGGGAGGCAGGAAGAAGTGTCAGGCTTCCCCTCGCCTTCTGCAGAAGAAGTAGGAAGGAAGTGAGCCAGGAAGTGGCCCTTGTGCGTGGTCAGTCGACACAGCCCCCTGCCCCCGCAAAGTAAGCAAAGCTGATTAGGCCTGTTCTTCAGAGGCAGGCGACTGGGACCAGCCGGGAGTTCCCACGCCAAGGCTGTCTTGACTGTCCGCACACCTCGCCTCTGAGGTTCCCCTTCACCAACCCCCAGACTGTGGCTGCTTCAAGTGTCGTTGGATGTCTCACCTGTTACGTTTTGTTGTATTTGCCTTTCTGTTCGGAACAGATTAAAAATAATGAACCTTTGATCAACGTGCTTTACAAAGTGCTGAAGAAGTCAGCACGGGGCTGTCGGCCCGGGAGAAGCGTAAGATGATCGGATCCGTGTCTCCAGGCGGGGCCATTCCATTGCTTCTGGCTCAGGGCCGGCATCATCGCTTGCTTAAGCAGTTGCCCTCCTGACGCCCCACGCTTCCTGCAAGTCATTTCGGTTGATTTTCTCTAACCCAAAGCTCTCTCCAGCATTGTGGCCAATACACTGGGCTGAGCTGCTCATCTGTGCTGTCCTGTGGCTCCATCGTTTGTGTTGCAGAGGGATGAGGAGCTTGCCTGGCTGCCATCAGCTTGTGTGTGTCTCCATCCTCACTTGTCTGCCTCCACATAGATAGGGCTGGGCATGGGTTTCTGGGGAGGGAGCAGCCGTTCCTAACCACTTTAGAGAAGCCTTAGATGCCACTGTCTCTGCCTTCTCGGGGGCAGGGTGTTGACAGGCAGGTCCCCTCTGGAACTGGATGGCCACCCTTTGGATGGTCTCTTTTGCAATGGAGCCAGCTCTTGGGACATTCTGAGGGAGGCTACAGATGCGGGGGGTGGGTGGAGGGGGTGGGTGTGCAGATGTCATGTCCTGATGTGGTAGAGGAGAAGTGAGATGGCCCATGGGCCCTGAGTCTCTTGTAGAGATTTTTTAAGATGAGTGAGGACCCAAGACCTTTGATTTTTCTGGTGACAGATAGCGGGGACACTTGTTGACATTTTAAATGGATATAAATACTGTAATCACTGAGCACAATTTAAAGAGGGAAACTTAACTGCCACATACTACTTGTGGCTATAACTATTCATTAGAGCATCCTTTCTCTGGAACAGAGCTAAGCTGAAGGACCTCTGAGCTGTATAAGAGCTTTCAGGAAGCTGGTGTCCTATGGCCTGTGACCTTTACTTCATTGGAAGCCAAACCAGCCAGTCTGATTTTAACATGTTCATGAACTCACTCAGCAAACCTTCTCCGTATCTCTTCAATATGCCAGGTCCTGGCTGGGCTTCAAGGCTAGAAAATACATCACTGTCTCCACAGTGACCCCTAATGTGGTTAATGTATCTGGAGAGAACTGGGCAAACCTCACTGTAATCCGATACTCTGAGCACCACAGATGTGACAGGCACCCCATGAGAGGGACACCTTGTAGGGCACCAGACCCACTCAAAGGGAAGAAAGAAAGGCAAACACTTTGAATTCCTAGCTCCCAACACCCTATAAACAGCATATTAAAGAGGACAAGAGAGGCCTGTTTCTTAGAAAAGAGGGAATGTGACTGTCCCCAGAGAGAGAGAGAGAGAGAGTTGGATTCAGAGTCGCTAAGGACAGCAGTGAAGGGCACATTCCGGAGGATGCCACCAGAAAGCTTAATTTAGATTTTACTTTCTCAGAATGCCTTTGTGTGTAGACACCTCATTTCTTTCCTGATGGTGCTGGATAAATGAGGCGTTGCTCAGTTAGATCCTCTGCCTTATTTAAGCATCAGAGACTTCCTCAATAAAAAGCTTCAGGGGAAAAGGGGGAAGAGTTTGCTGGGGGAGATCCCCAGAGTGCACCTCAATTTGAAAGTGATTTCTAGCTGGTTAACGAGCCTAGGCCAGCTTCTTCAGAGAAGCTACCCACTCATGCCCTCCCCTTGGGAGGGACCGTTGCAGGGCTCCATATGTTCAAACTGTGTGTATATACAGGTATGTACACACACTCTGACACAGACCCCATGAATGCTTGCTGAGTGTCTTCCCTTATGCCAGGCCTTATACTCAGGCTTTACCACAAAATAAACAAGGCCAGGGTCCCTGCCCCTTGCTGTATGGCCAAATGGAATCAATCCTCAGCTCAAAGCAAGAAGTCATTTCATGGGGTAGTGAGATGGCCCAGCAATTAAGAGCACTGGCTACTCTTCCAGAAGGCACAGTTTTCATTCCCAGCACCCACATGGCAACTCACAACTATCTGTAACTCCAATTACAGGAGATCCAACACCCTCTCTGGCCTCCATGAGTACACAGACTCATGCATATGATACACAGACATACATGCAGCAAAACACCCATACATGTAAAATAGATAATATTTTAAAAAGAAGTCATTTGATACTGGCTTGGACTTGCTGAGGTAGAGTGTAGGCCATTTGAGCACGTGGATGTTGTTAATTTGAAGGGAATGATTGACAATGAATTTTGACTCCTGGTTTACTCTAGCAAACTTCTTGAGCCTTCCAAATGGAGTGGGGAGAAAACACAGGCTATCTTTCCAGCAACTGCCTGTCTGTCCATCCTAGGGCCTTCTGCCTAACACATACACATTACCTGCCTCTGCTATGATTACCCTGTTCTCCATGTTCACTGGTCAGAGCTTCCAAACAGAACAGAGATGGGCTCACGATTTGAGATGCATTAAAGCTGACCTTGTCTTGGCCATGGGAGAGCCCACCCACATCTACACAGCCTATGACAGAAGGTGCCTCGGGGAAGTGGAAGCATGGGCTAGAGAGTTGGAATCAGCTGCCTGGTGTCAATGGGAGCAGGAAGGCAGCAAGCTGCCTGTTTGCAGTTGACTGAGGATGTGAAATGGGATGCTCCACTGGCCTGGAAGCGTGGGAGACTTGTTCATTGTTTTGTTGAGATGGGAAGACAGGTGATAAGTCACATGAGTACAACCAAGCCTTGTTGTCTGGGTGTGACTCTAAAAACACTAGCTGGGCCTGACCTGGGTCCTTCTCCCTCTGGCTGGATCTTTTAACAGTGTAGGGTGAGGAAGACTGGCCTTGTCCATGGGGAAGGGAGCTTCCCAGAGACCCGAAACAGACTGGGCATGGGGTGTAGACCTGTATTTATCCCTAGGTACCGTAGCAGGCCTCTGTTATCCTTGGCAAATCTCCAAAGACCCACAGAAATGTGTCATGCTCTTTGGGCAAACAGCATTTTTTTAAAACCTTTAAAATTGATAACCCTGTAACTTGAGTATCTGTATTTTCTTTAATTTGAGAAATTTAATAGTATTAGGATCACCAAAAGGTTTTGGTTTTTCCATAAAGTGAAGTAGGCATTAAAACAGTGTAGATAGTCCTCAAGTTTTTGCCCAATTTGTGCCATGAGCCTCTGCCTCCGCTGAGACTTCCACCTCCATCCACCATAGGACTAACCTTCCTTCCTGAGTTTTGGCTCCACACACCAAGTTAATCATTAAATTGTTCACCTCCCAGATGACAGGCCGAGATCTTCTTAAGGATCGAAGTCTGAAGCCGATGAAGATCGCTGAGAGTGACATTGATGTGAGTTACCAGTGACAGGCTGGCTCCTCGGCCACCTCCTGACTGGACCTGGGCAGCTTCCCGAAGGGTTTGGTTGGTGCTCTGGCCAGAGGCTTTCTGCTCTTGTTCCTGAGGCCATGCCCTGTGCTCACCCCCCACCCCACCCCACCCTCTCCAACTCGTTCTTGCTTATAGGTCAAGCTGAGTGTGTTCTGTGAACAAGACAGGATCCTCCAGGACTTGGAAGACAAGATCCGAGCTCTCAAGGAGAATAAAGTATGCATCGCCTTTGCGTCTTCGTTGTCGTCATCCTGGGGTGGGTGGAGGGACGAGCGTCACTCTCGTCTGTGCTGAATCCACGTTTGCACTCTCATGTTAGCATTCATCAACAGGAGGGGCCGGGGTATAGCTCAGGTTACAGAGTGCTCGCCTAACGTGCGCGAAGCCCCAGCTTTCATCCTCAGCATCACATATAAAGCAGGTATGGTTAGCACACACCTGTAACTCTAGCCCTTGGAAGGTGGACTCCAGGGGGAATCGGAATTTTAAGGTCATCCTCAGCTACGCAGTGCTTGGTCCTCTTTAAAAACCACAAAAAAAATACATAAGCAGGTGTTAGTTTATTCAGTCTCTTTTGTCTAAGGCTGTTCCTCAAAGACGCGTATCTGAGCCTCCCCTCCTTTCAGGGAGAACCCCACCTGCGTGGCTCAAGCCCCCCTCATTCTGTTCGGGCCCATGTCCCAGTCTGGAGGTCTGATGGCTTGACATGTGAAACCCAAAGGGCTGCCTTGGAGAGAGTGGCCTTTGTCACAGTGACAAAGCCTTTCACTTCCTCAGGTCCCTTTCCCCTGGGAGCTGGGCTGTGAAGGCGGCAAGTCTAGATGGCAAGGCCACAGTAGTAATCCCAGAGCGACTTTTTCTTTTTCGTGGTGTTGAAGATCTGTGGCATGCCTTTTTTCCACAAGATCCTACTAAGTTCTTCTGCCATTTCTCTCATTTGTTGCCATATACTCTATAAGGAATCGGAAGGTTCTGCACCCACCTTGTAGATAAGAAAACAGGCATGGAGAGCTTTGGAGACTTGCCTCCTGGGCAGTCTGAGCTGCTGTCTGAAGCCCTGTGTCTTTGCTCCAGCTCAGACTGGCCTCTTTGGCCTCAGCTGTTTGCGTTCTCTGGGGACAGCCCTCCCATCCTGTCGCTCTTGGCCCTCTCTGGCACAGGACCAGCTAGAATCCGTGCTGGAGGTGCTGCACAGGCAGACCGAGCAATACCGAGACCAGCCGCAGCACCTGGACAAGATCACCTGCCAGCAGAGGCTCCTGCAGGAGGACCTGGTCCACATCCGGGCAGAGCTCTGCAGAGAGTCCACGGTGTGTAGAGGGTGACGAGGTGGCAGGCACCTTCCCTGGGGGCTGGCCGGGGCTGTGTTCCCATCAGCCCTGCTGTTGAGTTGGGGGCCAGGGGTGAGAACTTGTCGCCGCCTCCCGGTGGCAGGTTATCCGGGGTGACATGGCTGACTCTCCTCACCTTAGGCTTCTTTCCATCAGGATAGTTGAGGGAGACCCAGTTTCGAGCAGAAGTCTTCAGGCTGTATTCTAGTTGGTGCACAGTGCGCTCTGAGATGTCAGAATTTCCACCATTGCAGCTGTCAGTCCAGTGTGGTGCTGACATTCCCACCAGGGCAGGGGGGAGCCACCTTGAGGTGGGGAGTGGGCAGCACCTAGCCAGGGTCACATGCTCTCATCTCCTTTCCACCAGGCTGCCTAAGCCTCCCCTTCTTGTTTACCTAGCGGGCAGCAGGTTAGGGGTGGGTGTTCTCAAGGGGACTGGGCTGGGGGGCGGGGAGCAGCGTGAGGTGGCATCTGGGGACCAGAAGTGTTTCCTTGGCCAATAGGAGATGGAAAATGCCTGGAATGAGTACCTGAAGTTGGAGAGGGACGTGGAACAGCTGAAGCAGACCCTGCAGGAGCAACACAGAAGAGCCTTCTTCTTCCAGGTGACCAAGAGAGGGGTGTCACCTCCCTCGACTCCCTTCCTCCTGTTAAGTCTGTGAGCTCTGCCAAGCAGCTTCGCCGAGCTCTCCCTCAGGGGTTCCTTCCGCCGTGATGAGAAGCCTCGCCTCAGTTCCCCGCTTCTTTGCTCTCAATGCCGAGCCCTCAGTGTTTGGGAAGAGCTGGTCTGTTAAAAGATCAGAGCCACGAGGAACCCAGTCCAGTACCCGTACCCACCTGGAGGGCACTTTGGAGGGCCAGGGCGAGTTTCTCCTAGATTCCCTGGACAATAGTAGGAAGTCCAGTCTCTGTCTTGCTTCTGGCAATCACTCCTTGGCCTGAGGAGAGAGTGTGAATTCGGCCCCTGGAGGCTCCTCTTCTCTCTCATTTATGCTCATTTGCCTTTCTGGAGGCCAGGCTGAGTGATCCCCATCTCTGTGACCCCTGGCCAATGTGGAAAAGGTGGTTTTAGCTCAAAAGTCAGGCCATTCTAGCTGGCCCGTGTTCTCCTGTTGTGGTAAGCATCAGGCTTCTATCCCTCCCTCAAAATTTTAAAAATGGAAAGTGGCCTGCTTTCCAGCTCTGCTTCAGGTCTATCTCTTTTTCTTGGGACTCTGACATCGATTCAGTGTATTTGAATCACTGGAGGCTTCTTGTACACAGGGCAGCATGCTGTGCCACTTTGGGAGCTGGGCTTGCTCAACAACGATGGAGTTCATTGTGCTAACCCTAGGAAACCAGGGAACTTCTATGGGGACCCCCCTCCCACAGGCCTGATGTTCTTCACTCACTCAGATGGTGCTGGGGATTCCCCCACCCCATGGGCCTAATGTCCTCCATTCAGGTGGTTCTGGGAGACCAGCCCAGGACACTGGAGACTCTTGCCTCTGGTTCAGGGGTGACCTCAGAGCATCCCCAGAATATTCCTTTCTCCTACTGTTATTTACCCCTACAATTCCCTTCACTGGGGACATTCCGCAGTATGTAGTGTAACAGCTTGAATGTACTAAGTGACTGCTGTTGATAAAATCTTCCAACATTGTTTCTAGTTGTTGCTGAGGTATATCTGTTGCCCATGGTTTTTGAGACAGGTCTCACTATATAACCCAGACTGGCCTTGAACTTGAAATGCTAATCTTAACTCTTTTTTTTTGAGCTAGAGTCATCATATAGCCCAGGCTGGCCTCCAACTATGTAGACCAGGACTGCCTCTGCCTCTCGAGTGCTGGCAGTAAGGGTGTGTGCCATCACACCAGGCATCCCAACTGTTTTTAAGAGTTCTCTTGAGCAGTGTTAAGCCCATTCACATGTTGTGCAGCCATATTCCAGAATTTTCCACCTTGTGAAACTGAAAATCTGTTGTCTTCCCCTCCCGCCCTGGTCCTGGCTTCCCCTGTTCCCTTCCCTGTGTCTGTGAGATTGACTAGGTGTTGTATACATCATTTGAGTCCTATGCTGTTCAAGGCAGTCTATCTTGAGGTAGAGCAGGCTAGTTGAGCTGGTGAACACCGCCCCCAGCATTCCTCACTGGTCCTGCTTCTCGAGGAGACTTTGAGTAGGCTTGGAGCTTGCCCCGGCAGGTTTTCAAAGGTGTTCACCACCCCTCTGATGAGGGACTCTGACTGAAGAGGTATCACAAATCCTCAGAAGAAAGTTCTAGTGAGGAGCCAAGAAGATCCTGAACCAGCCCCCTGTCTTCCCCAGGAGAAGTCACAGATACAGAAGGACCTGTGGAGAATTGAAGATGTCATGGCAGGCTTGAGTGCGAATAAAGAGAACTACAGAGTCCTGGTGGGGTCTGTCAAAAATCCAGGTAAGAGAGCAGCCATCTTCCTGAATGTAGGCACAGGGTGAGGCAGGTGGGATGGCTCTCAGAGGGGCTGGGTCTCCGTGGTAGTGACCTCACCTGTGCCCCGAAACAGGGTCTTGACTCCACCCTTGTGTTGTTCCAGAAAGAAAAACGGTGCCTTTGTTCCCTCACCCGCCTGTGCCTTCACTCTCGCCAACTGAGAGCAAGCCGGCCCTGCAGCCTAGTCCTCCCACCAGCCCTGTGCGGACACCTCTGGAGGTCCGACTCTTTCCACAGCTGCAGACCTACGTGCCATACCGACCTCACCCGCCCCAGCTGAGGAAAGTGATGTCCCCCCTTCAGTCACCAACCAAGGCAAAGCCTCAGGTGGTAAGCTGTGGTAGCTGAGAGCTGAGGGCATGCTGTGTGACCTCCTGCAGAGAGATGAGCAAAAGTCTGTTCACCTCACATGAGGCACAGACAGCAGACCAAAGAAATTACTCCACCCAAGTACCTGGTGACCAGTGAGCTTATTGGGCTTCCTTAAGCAGGGGTGAGGTATGACTTACAGCGACATGTGTGGCACCCCAGCACCTGCAGAGTGGCAGGTGCACCCCAGCCTGGTAATGACTCACAGAAGCTGCACTGGCAGAATCACTGTGTGTGATCCACCCTGAGATCTCCTTCCCCAACTCCAATGTGAGGTACAGACCAGGGCACGGCCTGCTGGGCAGGAGGCTGCCGATGACTGCGAGGTGCCTGGCAGCCAGGGTTGGGCACAGAGGTGAAGGCACTAGCCTGTCCTCAATGTTTCACTGGGTCCTTGGGCAAGTCCGAGCCACTTCAGTTCCCTCCTGAGCACATGATGGAACCTGCATTCTCTGGAAGAGCAGTCGGTGCTTTTAACTGTTGAGAGCCCCGATTTTACCATTTTGTGTGGTTGTTTGCTTGTTTTAGACATTTATATTTGTGTAACAGAAGTATCTCTCCTGGGGCTAGAAAGATGGCTCAGCAGTTAAGAGCGCCCATACGGCAGCTAGCACTAACTGTAACCCCGTTCCAGGGGATCCAACGCTCTCTTCTGGCCTCCGTGGGCACCAAGCACTTGTGCGCAGGCAGACAGACATTCATGCAGACAAGATACCTATACACGTAAAATAAAAATAAACAAAGAAAAATTTTAAAGAAGGATGTAGGAGCTGGAGAAAGAGCTCAGTGATTGAGAGCACTTGCTGCTCCTCCAGAGGATGGAAGTTTGTTCCCAGCACCAGTGTCAGGTGGTTCACAACCACCTTTAACTCCAGCTCCCGGAGATCCGAGCCCTCTGGCTTCCAAGGCCATTTGCACCCATTTACACATACTCACATGCCGATATATGCACCCACATATAATGGAAGATTTTTATTTAAAATATCCATTTTGAAAATGACATTAAAAAGTGTTGGTGAGCTGGGTGGTGGTGGCGCACACCTTTAATCCCAGTACTCAGGAGGCAGAGGCAGGCAGATCTCTGTGAGTTTGAGGCCAGCCAGGACTACACAGAGAAACCCTGTCTCGAAAAACAAAGCAAAAAATGTGTCGGTGAACAATAATCAGGGCACATCCAATGTGCTCAGGCCAGTGAGCGGAGCGTGGCAACCATGGAAGGCCTCCAACCTCGCACCCCCTCCCTTGCCCCTCTGGTCTTGGCTTCCATATAATTCCCTCATCCTTTTCTTCCCTTGACTCCCTGTTTGCATCCCTAAGCACTTGGATTCTGCCAGGATAGAACCACAGCTCTTCTGTGTGCCCCACACTGTGCACTTCGTCCTGTTGCCTACAGGGACCCCACACGGCTGCTTGGCTTATTTCTTTAATTTACTATCATTTACAAACTAGTAATGGTTCTGGCATGGTGGCACATAACCTTTAATGCTGGCAGAGGCATGTGCTCAAAATACCCGAATAAATAAATAAAAACTAGGATTGGGTAATTTCAAAGAACACAGAAACAAGAGCCACAAAGTAAGTGTGCCCTCCCACCCTGTCTCTCGCCACTTCTTCCGTCACAAAGAGCGGGTATTTTGGTTTATCTTTCGGGAGAGCTTCCTAAACAAGACACTGGTGATTCTGATGTCTTGTCAGGGCTGGGAATTGCTGATTCTAGGAGGCCTGGGCCTGACTTAGGCAGGTGGCTTGCCTTTTGCCCAACAGTGAAGTATGTTGCTTTCAAAGACTGCCCATAGGGGCCCTGCGGGTAAAGGTGCTCACTGCCAAGCCTGATGTGAGTTACATCCCCCAGGACTCCCAGGGTAGAAGCAGAGCATCAGTTCCCATAGGTTGCCTTTAACCTACATTTGCACACCAAGGCATGTATGTGCCCACACACATGTATACACAGACACACACATTCAAACACACTAAATAAAATGTGACAAAATTTTTTTTCAAAGAATGCTGGTAACTGCTTGCAAAACCAGCTTGGACTCTTTCCTAAATTCTGTGAAATCCTGAAATAGAAGGTCAAACTGGAGAAATGGAGGGAGTCAAAGAGGAAGGCGGTGGTGGTGGTGGTGGCGCACACCTTTAATCTCCGCATTCGGGAGGCAGAGGCAGGCGGATCTCTGAGTTTGAGGCCAACCTGGTCTACAGAGTGAATTCCAGGACAGTCAGGGCTACATGGAGCCTATCTCCAAAAACCAAAAGGGAGGGGAAAAAAGAGGAAGGAGGAGGTACAGCTGTCATCTGAATGAGTTTTCCTGGCATGAAAACTTCGTAGCACGAAGGAGCCACAGCCCCTAAGAACCAGCCAAGCACATTGAGTAGAAGGAGACTGGTCTGGTTCCCTGCCTCCCAGGAGTGAGCGGCACTTCAGCCACCTCTCCTCCCTCCTGTCAGAGCCGGGAAGAAGGAGAGACTCTGTAAGAATGTTCATTCCCAAGAGAAAGAGCAGGAGGGTGCAGACGGGTGAGCAGATCCCCACACAGGACCCAGGTCCATGAGCCGAGCCACTGAGTCTGCTCAGACTGAACACGGTGGGGCTGGTAGATGTCTGTTCCCAGGGTGGGTGCTATCGTCATCTCAGAAGAGACAGCCAGGCTCCTACCTCCCCTGTGGTACATGCGAGGAAGCAGGGTGTCATTTGACACTGCCGGGAATGTAGATCCAGGACACCAAGTGCTGGAGCTGGGGACACACTGTCCCCGGTAACACTTTGAAACTGGAAGGCATATTGGATCAAAAAGAAGAGATGGAATGGAGGTGGCCCCTCACAGCTTCCTTGGCTGGGTGGTTCTGTGCTCTGAAGTGGTCGGCCCTGTGGCAGTCCTGACCCTCCTCCCCACTTCAATTCCATCCCGCTGGACACAGGGTCTGGTTCTCTCTCTGAACAGGAAGACGAGGCACCTCCCAGGCCACCACTTCCTGAACTCTACAGCCCAGAGGACCAGCCTCCAGCTGTGCCACCTCTGCCGAGAGAGGCCACCGTCATACGGCACACATCTGTGCGGGGCCTCAAACGACAGTCGGATGAAAGGAAGAGGGACCGGGAACAGGGCCAGTGTGTGAACGGCGACTCAAAGGTGAGCCGAAAGACTGAGCATGCCCACTGAGTGTGGGAAGGGTGGTGTGGCATGAGTGACTTCATAGCCTCAGACTCTGTCCACAGGTGGAACTCCGGTCCTATGTGAGTGAGCCAGAGCTGGCCAGCCTCAGTGGGGACGTGCCTCAGCCCTCCCTGGGCCTCGTGGGCTCTGAGAGCAGGTACCAGACACTGCCAGGCAGAGGTAAGGCAAGACCCTCTGTGGAGTCCTTCAGGGTTCCCACACTCCACTACAGCACTCGCAGCCTCCACCTGGGCCTCAGCTCCTGGTCTGCAGCTTGGGTCTAGCTAGCTGTGACTGCTGAAAGAGAGGACTGGCCCGACTTCCTCCCACCCACAGCCTAATTCCCTCCCTCTTTTCTCTTCGAGTAGTCTGTCTTTCCTCTCTTTTCTGTCTCCAGGAGCAAACGGTGATTGCCATAAAGTCTGACACCGTTGAAGTGTTTTATATGAGCCTTATATTCAACAGTGCTGGTAGGCAGGTGCTGTTATGACTCCCATTTTAGAGATCAAGAAACTGAGTCAGGGGCTAGAGAGACGGCATAGTGGTTAAGAGTGCTGATTACTTTTCCAGAGGACTCCAGTTCAATTCCCAGTATCCACGTGGTGGTTCACAACTGTCCATAACTCATGCATGTGGCATACAGATACATATGCAGGCAAAACACCAATAAACATAAAATAAATAAAAAAAGAAAGAAACCGGGTAAGAGGAATTAAACAAGTGCCAGTTAGCTGATCACAGAGCAAGCCAACAATCCCAGAGCTCTGGCTGCAGATGACTGTGGCCTGCAGGTGGGGGGGCTAGGAACTGCCAGCACTGAGGAGGCCATCGGATCTGTGTCAGCCCGAGACTGGAGTCCTCTCTTAAGCCCATGGTCTCCTTCCCTGTGCTCCTTGCTTATCCCTAGCTGGATTCCCTATGAGGCAGAGGGAAGAAGGCTCTGTATCCCTTTCCGCCTGCCCCTGCCCAGCACTTCTGCTTGGAAGCAGAGCTTCACACAGCTCTGCAGAGACAAAGGCCACCCCCAGGCCAACCTTTCTCTCTTCCTGGGTCCTGCCTTATCTAGGCTCCAGGAGAAAAGAGCAAGACAAGTAGGCTGTTAGTGGAGCCCTGCTGGCCCCTCAGGAGAGAGTGGGGTGGTTAGGGAGGGCCGGGGGAGTGTCCAGTCACACCACAGAACACCGGTTCTTCCTTCCTTGCTAAGGGCTCTCGGGCTCCACATCCAGGCTCCAGCAATCGTCCACCATTGCTCCCTACGTCACACTCCGGAGGGGTCTGAATGCCGAAAACAGCAGTGTGACCTTCTCTGTAAGTGGTCTTGGGATGTGGAGGGACTCACACTCAGTAGGAGGGGCCCAGGGATGGGCAGTGACCGGTGAACCTTAGGGAATTTAGGGTCCTGTCACCCCATGCTCACTAAGAAGGCCATCTCTTATTTTCTGATGACTTCCAGGCCTGTCAGGGTCGTGAGAAGTCCAAGAAGCCTATACCCTAGGTCCACCCTGGATTGTTGGCTCGTCTGGATAGGCCCAGCCTCAGTGTCTGCCTCTGCCCAGAAAACTCATTAGGGAGAGGGGTACCGGGTACTGAGAGAAAATGATTTTCTGTGGCCAAAATGAGCCCATATAGCATGTTATAAAGAGACTAAGCAGGGAGAGGGAGGGGGGAGTCCACTTGGTAGGGGTCTTGCCTTGTATGTACAAGGTCCTGGGTTTGACCAGTCCCCAGCACTGCATAAATCAGGTTTGATTGCCAACATCTATAATCCCAGCACTTGTGAGTTCAGATTAGCCTCAGCTCCATAGTGAATTTAAGGCCAGCCTGGGCTACCTGAGACCCTGTGCTAAAAGCAGGAAGCAGCCATACTTCCAGCCCCATCCACTCTGTCTCGCCTCCTCCTCAGAGACCCAAGAGTGCCTTGGAGCGCCTGTATTCAGGGGACCACCAGCGGGGCAAGATGAGTGCGGAGGAACAGCTGGAGCGGATGAAGCGACACCAGAAGGCCCTGGTCCGGGAGCGCAAGAGGAATCTGAGCCAAGGAGAGAGGACGGGCCTGCTCTCAGCCCGATATCTCAGCCAGCCACTGCCTGGAGATCTTGGCTCAGTATGTTAGATGGGGCTGGGACAGAGGCCGGAGTTTCCCCCAAGTCCCCCAAGCGTACACATGTCACCTCCCAGGGTGACCTACATGGTCGAGAGAACATCCTGAGGGGCTGTTTGTCCACAACCCCAGCTGCACGTGTGAGCTGGCCAGAGGATGACCCGGAAACAGAGTAATAGGGAGGATCTAGCAGCAGAAGCCGCCCCCATTCTCCAAGCTAAGTGGGAGGGGCCTCTCCGCTGAATTAAGGACTTGAGAATGTAGGGTTGATGGAGGAGGAGAAGATGGTGAGGAAAGAGATGATGTACAAGTCAACCACACAGCCTCCCAAACCCCCAAGCAGGAGCCAGGGGAGGCAACTGAATAAGAAAGGGTTGGTACCCCCAACCCTGAGGTGCTGGCGGTCTCCCACAGCCTGCGGTGCTGAGGCCTCAGGTACTCAGGAGGGCTGGGGAAATCGGTGCTGCCCCCTGCTGGCTGGTGCTGCACCTGCCCACGGTTGCCTTAGGCCCACTGTGGGGACATTCCTTTGGGCTTTTGGGTTTGGAGCCCCGAGTTCCCCAGCCCTCTAGCCTGACCGCTCTCCCTAATTCATTGCACAAGCTCTTGCGCTTCTAGTATCGCCGCGCCGCTCTGCCTCTAACCCTGCCTGATTGTCTTTACAGACGCGCTCGTTGGCACTGGGCCTTCTCTAACCCGCCAGTGCTGTCTCTGACCAGGCTTGTCTTAGCCGCTGTCTCCAGAGCCTAGCAGGCATCCCTAGGGGTGGCTTACCTTCCCACTGCCGGCTTTGTGTAGGCCAACTGACTGATAATGCATTCATCTCAAAAGCTGCTCTGCGAGGGCCGTCATCATTAGCAGAGTGTGGGCAATGGGAAGTTATCAGATTCCATGCCTTATTCTGGACAGTAGACATCAACATTAGCAGAGTCTGGGCAATGGGAAGTTATCAGATTCCATGCCTTATTCTGGACAGTAGACATCAACATTAGAGTGCACATGTAACTTCTACAAAGACTGAGGCCATTTGGTTTTAATTCCTCCGATCCCATCACACAATTTCTTATGGAAAAGCTTTTGCAATTCAGATTTAGTAACTTGAATGGATAGAAAAAAAACTGTATTCAGAGGGCCTCTCTGCAGCTGTTTGTCACCAAAGGACTGGAACAATGTCTTTAAAAGCTATTAACCCATTAACCTTTAAACTTTATAAGTAAATGTCATATGGGGTAACCCTGACTTTCGATAACATGCTGTCTGAAATGCAGAGAGTATCTCAGAACCATAACTCCAATACCTTGTAATTTTTCTTTGGGAAAAAAAAAAAAGGCTTGTGTAAGTCTCATCAGCGCCAATAAACATATTGCTTCCTATGACGGATTGGCGTGGTTCTTCCCCAGGACACTTCGCAGAGTGTGGTGAACTTTTGCTGTTTGTGGAAACAATCAGGCTGGGTTTAAATGAGGACTTGTCTCTATTTGAGCACTTGTGAGCGTGTAAGAAAATGTGTGTTTTCTTTGTGAACCATTCAAATTTTCCCTGAACTTTAATTGCCCAATTCTTCCCAACTCTAATTGGAAAACAATCAGCAAACACAATTCTATTGGTTTGACGTGAACTTGAGCTTGTGCATGAACGTGTGGAGCGTGCTGATGTGGCGACAGGCTCATGGTTGGGGTGGGGTGCGAAGCATCTATGGCGGCTAGGGCATTGTGAAGTGAATGGAGTGAGACAGAGGCTGTGACTCGATGCCCAAGTGTCCTTTCATCCTCATAAGAACAGCCTTGTTCTCTTAAGGTCAGAGGCCTGGCATGAACTGGAAGCCATTTTGGAGCTGGGCAGACGTGCTTGGGTAGATTTTTCCCCCTCCTACGAAGAGACGGTTGATACAAAGTTGCCACTGTGAAATAGCCTTGGAGCAATTGCATCTGATCCCACATTTAGTTTCAGTTTTCATTTGTTTTCTAGTTTAAGGAAAATGTCTTATCTCAAATGGTTACCATTTCCCACAGCTGTTTGTTCCACTGGCCAACAGCCAACTCCTTGAAACTGAGTGGAACTCTCGCCCTGTTGGGGTGCAGGTTCCCTGACTCTGAATCATCCACAGGAGCTTGAAGGCTGTGAAGGACTTATTTTTTCCCCATTGTTTATTCTCTTGGAGTGTATGGCCCCTAAACCAGAAGGCCTTGGGGAGGGGAATTTGGATGGGGTAGGTCATCCTGGGGTCACCATTTTATAACTGGGGATGTTTTACATACCTGTGGACCACTGTGAGCATAAAGTCATGGGTCTTCCACCAGTACCCTAAGGATGCACGTTTGAATACTCTGAAATCTTAGATCAGAACACAGCCAGCAGTGTAGAAGAGGCTGCAGGACAGATCAGAGGCCTGGTTTTCAGTCACACACACACACACACACACACACACACACACACACACACACACACACACAGCTCCAACACTTGCTTAATGTCTCAAAGATCCATCTTCTCATGGACACCAGGCCTCAGGGCCCTGTGTGGCTCGTTGATGGGTCGGGGAGTTAGGTTAACTCTTTCCTCTGTTGCCAGTGGAAGCGAGAACAAGATTTTGACCTGCAGCTGCTGGAGCGG
The DNA here is from genome assembly GCF_049852395.1 of Peromyscus maniculatus bairdii. Taxonomy (NCBI): domain Eukaryota; kingdom Metazoa; phylum Chordata; class Mammalia; order Rodentia; family Cricetidae; genus Peromyscus; species Peromyscus maniculatus. The sequence goes on along the minus strand of NC_134852.1, from coordinate 126,262,267 downwards.
GCTGCTCAGGGGGACAGAAAAGAAAGAGAAGACGGCTGGCTGAAAGTGCAAGCCACACCCGTCATGGAGTTGGACCTAGAGCCTCAAGACTATGACTTGGACATCAACAGAGAGGTGAGGATGGGGCTTCTTTCATGCTTCCCAGAAGCCGTGGACTTAGGTTCCTAGGCTGACGTGCAGTCTCATCCAGTCAGGGTTCAGCATCCCTGCAGACCAAGTGAATAGTGGCTTGAGACCATAGTCGTCAGTGTTTCTATCAATGTGTAAGCCCATTTCTGTAATTGGGAGCAAACTGTGCCCCTCTTCCCTTAATGTTGATGTGGGGAGGATTAAGTGACTCAGGATGTTCCCAAGAGGTTTAGAAAATGTTCCCTGGATCATTAGTGGTGGCCTTTGCAAATGGCCTGTTAGGCAGACTAGTTATCATATGCGGTGTGAAATACAGGACAGGTCTGAAAACTCACAGAAGACATTTCCAGCCAGGACTGGAGCCAATTTTGGTTTGAATTCTTTTGGTGCCCTCTGGTGGCTCACTTGCCTCATGACAGGGCAAGCCCAGGAAAAGAAGTAAGAGAGAAAGAAAGGGGCAAGTGCCTGAGTGCCAGTCAGTCTCTAACATCCCTGTTCGAGCACCTTTGATCTGTGGGCGGTGTCTGCAGCTGCTCTGGTCCTTTGCATCTCTAGCTCTGAGATGGTACACAGTAGGCGTGCTGTAAATGTTTGCAGATGGAAGACTGCTGCATGAATTGTCACTGTCCCCAAACCTTTATGCAGGGGCTTGGCCTGCTGCATTTTCCCCATGGGTAGGATGAGTTTGGGTGGGGCTGTAAGTCTTCCACAGGTCTACTTGCATGAGACAGAGCCTCAAATGCCCACCTCAGAAGGGGTTGCCACTCTTGTAGGGTGTGTGTGTGTGTGTGTGTGTGTGTGTGTGTGTGTGTGTGTTAAAACTTAGATCTCACACATGCCAAGCACACAGAACTACATAACTAGCCCTCCTGTTTGGAAGAGACAGGGTAGATCCATTTGCAAGCTGGTTGCCCAATGGTTAGGGTTTCATGAGGGAGAGGGGCTCTGAGAACAAAGGACAATGTAGGTAAGTCGAGGCTTGACTTACTGCGTTCTTGATGCTTGCTCCAGCAGCCAACAAGGCCTTTTCTCTGACAGCAGTCTGGGCTTTCTCCTTCACAAAGAACCTCCGTGTGCTCCCTCGGCAATCAATGCGAGGATGTGCTCTGCTGTCCTAATTGGCCCAGCAGCCCGGGGAAAATGTCCTTCTTTATCGCCAACCTAAATCCTGCTGCAGTGTGATCCACTTCCTTCCTCTAGAGCTGTCCTGGTTGGAGATAACTGCTCCTTCTTACCACCTTCCAACAATGCGAGGGGCCACATGGCTTTAGTTCTGTGACTGAGACTGAAATCAATCCAGGCAAGAACAAAGGAAACTACTTTGAGGCAAATTAGATTACATTTTTTAAAAGCAGGGGCTTAAATGGTCCTGAAAGTGTGATCAGAGATTTTCAGAGCTTTAGGCTGCTGGTTTAAAACAGGGACTCTGACTGGTTGGTGCTGGCAAGATGACCTTTTCATTTTTTTTTTGTTGTTGTTTAATTTTTTTAATTTAAAATTTAGTCATGTGTGTGCACACCTGTGCTTGTGCACCGTCTACCCTTAAGCGTAGAGGACAGAGAATAACCTATGAAGTTGGTTCTTTGCCACCATGGGGGTCCTCGAGATGAAACCTGGGTCATCAGGCCTGGCATCAAGCACCCCTACCTGCTGAGCTATCTCTCTGGCCCAAATGAAGCATCTCTGTAGGAAAAGGTGCTATGTGAGCTGAGTCTGTAGGTAGTATGAGGGGAGGGCTCTCGTCACCTGGGGACTAGAGAATCATGTCTGTCCTTGTCTGTCCTTGGGTGATGCCCCTGTTAGGGATGAGGTTCCACTAGAGGAAAGGACGAGAGAGCTTTTAGTAAAAGTGACAGAGATCTACCTTGCAGCGTCGGGCTGGGGGACGGGGGGGGGGGGGGGGGGGGGAGGTAGAGACCTAAAGAGAGGGTCACCAGTCTTCCTCCACGGAGGCTTTTATTGAGATGTGTGTAAAATCTGCTTCTGCTTAGAAGTGTGAAAGCCGCTTCTTGCGTTATTAACCCTTTGCATGCTGTTATTACTGGCCTCAACTTTTCCATCATCTAGTCTGATCTGTATGCCCCTAGACTCAGAAGTGTGTTTTACTATGATTATGTCCTCAGTTTGCTCATCAGCTTTGGGTGGTCTCTAAGCTGCCAGGCTGTGGTTCGTCTTGTTGTTTGTTTATTTGGTTGGTTGGTTGGTTTTTGTTGTTTTCTGTTTTGAGACAGGATCTTTCTAGGTAGCCCTGGCTGGCCTGGAACTCACTATGTAGACTAGAGATCCACTTGTCTCAGCCTCCCAAGTGCTAGAATTAAATACATATGCTACATCTCAGGCCTGAAGCACTTTTGTGGGACAGAGAGGACTCTCCCTTCCTCCCTCCATCCATTGATCCATCATTCACCCATTACGGAGGATTTTCTGAAGGGCTACTCATTGCCTGGTTCCTTAAATTACATAGGGCAGAAGAAAGGCCCTTAGGTGTGAAGGACACTGGAGCTCCCACTGAGTGGGTGTAGCTGGAGTCAGGTCGCTGGGGCCGTGAGTGTAGCACCAAGGATTATGTGCTTCCTGTGGCATCCTCTCTGTGTCGCTTGCCTTGCTGTTGCCCTTGGCCTCTAGAAAGCTGTCTAGTGTAAGTGGGAGAGCACGTGCTTTATGAGACCCAGGTCCACGTTGTTGGTCCCCCACTGCCTCATTTGATGATCTTAACGAGTTTCTTCACCTCTGTGGGCCCTGGTTGGCTCCTCACAGAGTGGGAAGGGTAGAAAAAACAGGTCTCAAATCAAAGCATCTGAGCTTACCCTGCATCCTACCACCCGATCCTCTCCGCAGCTGTCTAAACCAGAGAAGGTTGCCATCCCCGAGCGGTATGTGGAAATGGATCCTGAGGAGCCACCCAGCCTTGAAGAGCTGCAGGCCCGGTACCGAAAGGCTGAGAAGATACGAAATATCCTCACCCGGTCAAGGTCAGCCCTTGCTTGCTCAAGTCTAGAAGTCTCACAAACCCTATCTCAGCCATGGGAGTCCCAGCTCAACCTGAATGGTCAATATTCTGCTAGGCTTTATTTCAAATGACTGCCTGGGTTAGGCAGCTACTCGGGTGAGAAAGCTTGCCCCAGTCAGCTAAAAGGCTCTGGAGAACTTGTAAAGGGTCCTTGCCCAAGGTCTATGCCCTCAGATCTGTCCCCAGTGATTGGCAAGTGAAGAAGACTCTGTTGAAGTCACCTCCACTGATGGTCCTCTTAACATTTGTGCCCATACTCCATTACAGATCCATGGATGGGCCCAGGCCGATCAGGAGGTGCTAGACTAGGCTTTAGGCCTGTGTCCTCACACAGACTCCACAGATGGGGCTCAGTTTTGTCCCGAAGGCTCTAGGGCCTTTGCTTACTTCCTGAACCCTGAGCTTGGACCCAGGGAAGTGGATTTCCTGACCTGTGAGCTCCTCTTTCAGCGTTACCTTACCCATTTATGTCTGGATTTATCAGGAGTCTCCAGTTGGAGCCCTTAACTTGAGGTCTACAGGAGGAATAGAGCTATGTTCACTGTAGGTCTGGGGAAAAGGAGACATTCTTGTCTTAGAAGAAAACAGACAGTGCACGTCTGATGCCCCCAAAGTGTTGCGATTCGCCCTCCCCACAGCCGGGGAGACTCCACATGTGAGGCTGAAGGCCAGGGTGGCGAGACTCACGGCCTTCTCTCTGGTCCCCACAGCCGGGGAGACTCCACATGTGAGGCTGAAGGCCAGGGTGGCGAGACTCACGGCCTTCTCTCTGGTCCCCACAGCCGGGGAGACTCCACATGTGAGGCTGAAGGCCAGGGTGCTGAGACTCACGACCTTCTCTCTGGTCCCCACAGCTGGGGAGACTCTCCACATGTGAGGCTGAAGGCCAGGGTGGCGAGACTCACGGCCTTCTCTCTGGTCCCCACAGCATGTGCAACCTGCAGCCCACAGGCCAGGACCGCAACAGCCTGGCAGACCTGGACTCGCAGCTGCAGGAGCAGGAGCGCATCATCAACATTTCCTATGCTCTGGCCTCAGAGGCCTCTCAGCGCAGCAAGCAGGTAGCAGGTAAGGCCGTGGGTGCCAAGCTCCAGGGCCCAGTTCCTGCCTGCTGCTCCCAGGATGACTTGTCCTAGAGCCAGGAAGTTAGCAGACGTCGGCAGTTAAGGGTGTGTTCTCCGTCCTGCCTGACCCAGGCAGGAGAAGAGCTGCCACTCAGCTCCACATTTGCCAGCGCTGAGCAAGGGGACAGGGCTCAGGTTTCTTTCCTTAGGAAGAGGGGGCAGAAGTGATGCTGCAGGAGCGACTTCTCGGTGGGTCGGAGCGGAGGGCTCCTGATCTCTGCCTGGAAACCCTCCCTGGGCCCTCAGGCCAAAGCCGCTCACCTTGTCAGTGACCCTGTGGCAGAAAGTAGGAATGGAGAATCCAGGCTTTGCCAGCCTAGCCAAAAGACTACCACTGGTGTAGAAGCAGCCCATGGCTGTGCTGTGTATGAAAGCTGCTTTAAGCACATGCCTGTAATCCCAGCTGTCAGGAAGCTCAGACAGGAGAATTGCTGCATGCATGCTATAGGCTAGGCTAGCCTGGACTGCAGAGTGAGACCCGGTCACAAAGAAAACAATAAAGGAGACTCTCTGTCAGAAAAAGGACTTTGGGCTCCTACCTCCGCCCACATCTCCCTCCCTGTGGCAGCCTCACAGTCCACGCTGTGTAGTCTGTGCCCTGAGGAGAGGCTCTTGTGTATGTATGTGGTGCCCCTGGCAGGTGTCCTTCAGGGATGGACGGGCAGAGGACCCAACGTGGGGCCATCCTCTCTCTTGGTTCTCTAATCCAGTTGGCCAAGGATGAGGCCTGCAGGCCATGTGGCTGCTGGCCCTAGGGAGTCTGGTGTGGGGAGCAGCTTTGACTTCACTTTAGGAGGCCCTGGGAGTGACTAATGACTAGGACAGATGCCAGACCTGAGGACAGACCTATTCTGTCCCCATACCCTGATCCTCCAGAGTTCCTAGAAACCCAGCCTTGTGTGTTGGTTTACATCCACAATCCCGACTAGGGAGGTCCAGGTGGGAGGATCAGGGTTTCAAAGTCATTCTTGATTATACAGCAAGTTCAAGCCCAGCATGGGCTACACTGAGGCCCTGTCTCAAAACAAAACCAGACTAAACCAGTCTCTGGAATGTCTGCTGTCCTTGCTCTGTTTGAGACATGTAGAGGGGTCTAAAAGTGGTCTGTGTAAAAGGGACTCAGGCGGCCCCTCTTCCTGGGGACCCCAGAGCTCATCTCAGCAGCCTCCGAGCCCCTCCCTGGGAGGCCGCCCCCGCTCTCCAAGCACCCTCCTCCTCACAGCTGTGCTTGCTCTCTCTCTGCCTCCACCACGTCTTAGGTGGTGATGGGGCTTGAACCCAGGGCCTCTGGTACACTAGGCCCATCCACCAGTCACTGAGCTACATTCCCAGCTTGCTCTCACTCTGATTAGTCCCCTTAGCTTCCTCCCACAGAGCTGATGACCCCTGACCTGACGCCCTCTGTCCTACTTCCCAGTCTACCTTTCTTCCCTCACGTTCTCTCCCCTGAATCAGAAACTACAGGCAAGCTAGGCCCCGTGGGTCTATCAGGCCATCCGCTGGGGGTAGGGGCCAGGCCACACAGTCCTGGCCGGCAGGGCATATGGCGGTGTGGGTGGACAGAGGCTCTAACACACCGCTTGACTCCTGTGTGCTCTGTCCAGTGCAGCAGCTGGCCCTCCTCCCGCCTAAAGCCCCCCTGTCCTCCAGGACGGTGCCACCTTACCCCCCCTTAAGCAACGGACTGCACTACACCTTTGTCTAACACCTTCCAAGTAAGAGCCCCTGCCTGGCTGTCCTGCTCCTGTGCACCCCATAGTCTGAGCATGCCCCTGCTGCCTTGCTGCTGCTGCTGCTGCTGCTGCTGCTGCTGAGCTGACTGCAATGCCACCTGCTGTTGCTCCCTGCCATCGGCAGGCACCGCGGCCGCTGGGGGACCTGCCTAGATGGTGGGCCGGTGGAGGTGATTCGCTTTTTAGGAACTCTGACCTCAGGCCTCGGGGGAGTTTCCAACCCTTGACTTTACAAATGATGTCGCCATTTATAGAGTTCATGCTGCAGAACTGTGCTGTTGAGGTAAAAGAAAAAAAAAAAAAACTGCAAAAAAAAACCTCCTCATGTTTTAAGTAAGTTTAGGATTTTGTGTTGGGCTGCACCACAGCCATCCTGGCTCACATGTAGTCTATGGCCCATGGATTGGACATGTCTTCTAGGGTCCTAGCTGCACCTGCCCATTTCTCTTTCTCAAGGCAGCTTGATGTCCTAAAGACCGGCATAGGCCACACTGCCAGTCTCCAGGGAAAGGAGGAGTCAGATCTCACCCTTTCGAGACCTTCCCAAAGGGATTAAGGAACTGTTAAGTTACAGAAGACAAGCTGAGACCCCAGAGTTCGCCACACAGCAAGGCCTGAGACTGTATCAGTCACTGAGAGCCTTAGGGAAGACCCAGAGTAAGTCCAGGTCCACAGTCCATCACGATGCTTGGTAGGACTCCACTGAGTGAGTGGCTGACCCGGACAGGCAGGGGGTAAAGGAAGGAGCCCCCCAGGAGCCAGCATACCCAGCACCTGACCAGCTGTGAGTGAATTCATGGCCTGCATCAGCTGCCCCCGTCTGTGTCCTTACCTGGACCCCAGAGGTCACACTAGAGGTCCCCAGCCGTCTCTCGCTGTCACTTTGCAGAGTTCACTTCTCTTTCCTTAACGGGGTTGTGGTTAACCTTGTTGAAAGACTACTGCATGCTAGACATTGTGTTGAGTATCTCCTTGTCCCTAAGGAGTTGAAGTGGGTGTCAGGATGCAAAGCCTTTTAGTGTGAACCCACAACTTTCATTCTCCATGACTGCGGGCTAATGGGTTCATCTGAGCCACCCCCAGAAGCTCCAGGGGTCTGCAGAGGAGGGTGAAGGGGACATCACTTTACACTGGGCCTTCTAACTTTGGACTGCCCCTGCTTCAGAACCAGCAGGCCCCAGCCAGTCTGGGAGCAGGAGGAGGTCAGCTGACTTGGGCATAGCCTGGCCCTCAGGAGGGGTAGAGCCGAGGGCTGGAGCTGCAGAACTCCACGGAAAGCTCCAGCCATGTCCTTTGTAAAGTCCTACAGGACTTGCCAGGACCACAGTTATATGTATGTTTTCTTCTTAGAAATCTGAGCGGGCAGAGGTGCCAGGGATAGGCTCCATTTACCGTAGTTTTTCAAGCCCTGGTGGCCTTGTGCCCAGACTTGGATGTTCTCTCCAGAGCTCAGCCATGCCACCTCCTCTCACAGCACCAGAGGCAGGTTAGAACCACTGTTCTTAGGTCAGAAATATGAAAGAAGAATAAAAATAAACAAACAAACAAAGAAATCAAGCAAGCAAGCAAGGTCACAGATGCTGGGCTATCTAATCTTCCAGAGAATGAAGGGCAGAGCCATGAACTAGCCCAGTGGATTGCCCAGGTCTTGGCCTACTGCAGAGGACAAGTTCATGAACTAGCATGAATGCAGTATGCTTCCTAGAGGTGGAAGGAAAATCAAACCCAGTGTGCTGGGTCCTAGAAGCCAAGGTCCCATGACAGCGGCCGCTTTGCCCATGCCCCTGCTCCCTTACTCTGTCTGCCAGCCTGTCATGCGTATGCACAAACATGCCCACTCTGAGGACAGGACCAAAGGTTTGCCAGCCTCTCACTGTCTCCTGTGCTTTTTGCCAGCCCAGGCAGCAACAGACCCATGACCCAGTGTGCAGAGGAGAAGCCTGGAGCCGGGGACCCAGCTCAACCAGCATCTTCCTGAAACAATGTCTTCTCTGCCCCAGGGGAAACCCTTCCAGCTGACCGGGGGCTCTGGCTGGAGGAGAGGGCAGCCCACCCAGCCTGGTGGGCACAGCATCCTAACCCCTGCCCATCTGTTCCAGTCCAGATTCCTTTTTACAGGTGACAGAAGCACTTTTGATACACGGTGTGAAACATACTGTATTTTAGAATCAGAATATATTTTGTAATGCTCACCTCAAGGGCCGAGTGGCTGGAAAGGTGAGCCTGCAGGGCTTTGTAGCCACAAACAGGGATTCAGGTACTATGGGGTGGCATAGTGGCTGGGGAGAAGAGCAGGACAGGCGGGGGCCATTCCCACCGTCCACGAACCCAGAGAGCGACTTCCAGTGGGTTCCAGCATGAGGCTTGTTACCATGATCCCCAGGAAACGGGAGGCAGTTGACTGCAGAAATCAGCATCCCACGCCGATGCCCAGCCCTGGAAACTCCACCTGGATGGCTCACGGAGCCTGTCTGTGCCTTGGTTTTGACTGAGGAGCAACTATGTGTGTTCAAGAGCGGTGGCTTCTTCAGCCTGTCGGTGAAGCAGTAAAGTTCCCTCAGCAAAAAACAGTTCTTCTCAGAACAAAAACAAAAGCCGCTGTGGGGATGGGAAATGTGCTGTAGCAATAAATTCCCCATTGGGTAGTATCTACACACAAAGGCCTAACCTGACGCCATCCCTCCAGCCAGGCAGGGCTGAAGGACCTCTGCTGCCCGCCTGTGGGGAAGCCTAGGACAGCTTCCCCAGGACTGGTGAGGAGGGCAGGCAGGGCCAGGACACAGGCCTGTGACCTGATCCAGCCCAGCTGAGGAGGTGGCCATGCCAGACACAGTGTTCTTGGCCCCCTTATTTACCTTGTCTCCTGATAGTCTACATACAGGAAGCAATGATTAGAAGAAAAACACAAACAAAAACACCTCCGTTGGTGGAGCCACATTTTAAATGAAAATTTGTCTTTATGCTTAAAAGAAAAAAAAATCCTTGAATATATTTAGAAGTTGCTGTCTATTTTTAACTAACTCCATATGCTGCCAGTATCAACTTCATGACATTTGCCAAAATAAGATTTTATTTTCGCCTTTATAAGATTTTGTTGGAAAAAAGTGAAATGAATATTTTGCAAGAAAAAGTTAATTTAAATAAAAGTGTAATGGTTTGCAAAAAAAAAAAGTGATGTACATATTAAAATATTAACATCATCCATGTCCTCTTTGTGGCTGGCTGTGTTCATCCATGGCCTGTGTGCATTCTTACTGTGTCAGCTCTCTGACTCCTACTTACTATGTTCACGTACGAAACATCTCTCTCACAGACCGCTCCTTGATATTTGAGTGACTTTGGAGGCCTGAGGTGTGAGGATCCCTGTCCCACCAGCAGGCAAGGAGCCTCAGGGCTATGGACCCCCATGTGGGACTGGTTTGGGCTGGCCAGCTCCAATCTAACCCAAGATAGCACAAGGGGTACAGTGGGCCCCCATCCAACCCATACACTGCCTGTTCCAATTAGGCCTGTTAGTGATGGACCATTGCAAACTGGATTTGCATTTAAATTCATCTTGACTTGTGATTCATGCTTAAGGCAGAAGGCTAGGGGCCAGTTTGGTTTAGGGATGTGTGCGGTTTCCAAGTCTCTGCATGGCCAAGGAGTGTGTTGGAGGTTTGGAGAAGCCTTCCAAGTATTTAAACTGGGAAAAGTGGATTCCGAGGCATTCTGGATGGGCAGAGGGGAGAACTGCTATTTTAGCCACTGATCATTTTGAATTTAAAAATAAAAAATACTCTTCTAGTTTTAAACATTAGCTGGAAATGTCACATAACAGATTAAAGCCAGGAGGAGACGATTCTGTGACTGAATGCAGTCGCCTGAAAAGGACAAAAGCCCCACAGTCGATGCCCACCCCACAGGGAAGCCGTCTGTAGGTGGTTTCTCAGCAGAACCACATCAGCAGGTTCGGACTGTTGGTCTTGGTTTGTGTTTCACTGCTATAGCCCTGTGTGTGAGGGAATGTGGCTGCTGTTCCTAGGCTTCCATCAGGGAGGGAGGTATACACTGTTCTAGGAGAGTTATGGCTTCAGCCAAACTCAGTGCAAAGCACTCAAAAAAAAAAAAAAGTCCCAGGATGGCAGTGTCTGTGTAGGTGGCAGTGTGGCCTGATGCCTCTCAACCCTTTGAGAGAGCTGACTGCCTGAAGTAAGGTGAGATCATCTTGGGGCTGGGGAGATGGCTGGGTCAGGACAGTATTTTCTACAGAAGAATGAGGAGCTGAGTTCTGTTGCTATAAGCCAAGTTTGAAAAAAGCAGGGTTGGTGGCATGCACCTGTTAATCCCAGCCCTGGAAGACGGAGCCAGGAGGATCCCTGAGCTCACTGACTAACCAGCCTCGCTCCAGATTCAGTGAGGGATGCTGTCTCCAACAGTAAGGCAGAAGGAGCTAGAGAGATGGTGTAGGGGTCAAGAACACTGGCTCTTGCAGAGGACCCGGTTTGCTTCCCAGACCCCTGTGTGGCTCACAAACCTCTGCAACTCTAATTCCAGGGTATCTGATGCCCTTTTCTGACCTCCATGGACACTAAACACACAAGCAGTGCATATATGTACTCATAAGTAAATCTAAGCAACTGAGGAAGAGACTGGACATTATCCTCTACCCTCAACACATGCATGTGCACCTACACACAAGTACATACAAACAGTACTTGTGCAAATGCAAAAAAAATTGTAAAAAGATGGGGCTATTTGTAGACTGACTGACTAGGTACATGCACCCCATGATTAAGAACTGAGTGGCTCAGCATTTCAAAATGTATATCCTTACAGGCCCCAGGGCCTTAGCAGAGTGGTAAATAGTGGGGGATGTGAACGTGTTCTTGTGTCTATTCACTAATTACCTTTCTTTTGCATTCATTTATTTTATGTGTGTGAATGTAGGTGCACATGTTCTGTGACTTGCATGTGGAAGTCAGAGGATGATTTATGAGATTTAACACTCCTACTATATGGGCCCCAGGGAATCGAACTCAGGTCATCAGGCTTGGCAGCAAGAGCCTTTACATATTAAGCCACCAGCCCTGCTCACCTCTTAACTCTGACTGTAACTTGGGCCCCAGCTGAGGCCCAGGCTATCTTGTCTAATCATGGCCGGAACCAACAAGGAAATGTAAAGATGGACTGTCAAATAGAAACTGGATATAAAATCTGCTAATCCTCACTTGACCTTCCAGAACTGCCTGCATTTTTTTTTACCATATCCAAGGTGTCATCTAAATAAAAACACTTTATATACGGTTTGTGAAGTAGGTATGCTGGACTGAGGGAGAAGGCCTTGGTTGCCTTCACATGGACAGGGTTCTTGCAGAGTTTTCCTGGCTACTTTAGGTGGTAGCCGAAGGTCAGAGTGTCTTCCCGCCTGTTCTCCAGGGCCCTGCAGATCCCCCGGTCAGGGTGTGTGAAGGAGGATTACAGTAGTGGATACAGACTCTGGCCCAGCCAGCCAGGAGCCTGTTGTGGGCTCCAGGAGTTCCCCACAGTAGCAGCACAGTACCCGGTGCTAAGTCCTTTTGTGTTCTCACCAAGGGTGGGAACGACACAGCAAATTATTTGTCTAATCCATAAAATCACATTTCTGAGACGTGGCAGGCTGATGCTGGGAGCCCTCTGCTTCAGGATCGGTGTCTATCACATGGGGGCTTTGCGAGGGACTTCAGGTTGTTCTGAAAAGAACAAAGGGACTAGGCGAGGGGAGACATGAAAAAATGGCAGCCCCTCCCAGCGCGGCCAACATGCCGTCACTTTGCCGCCTGCGCTCAAAAGGCGACCACTTTTATTGCTCCCCAAGCAAAGGAAACCTTTCTTCAGAGCGAGTGGCGGTGTACAAAGGCAGAGCACAAAATGTACGCACATCAGAGTCCCCGCAATTCTGTTTGAACAAGCATATTGATTGGGCCTGACCCTGTTACATTTTTTCCCTATTATTTGAAAAGGTGCATCTAAGTGTAGTGAATTGAATCAACGGGACTGAACTTTCCACGAGAACTTCTCGAGGTATTTCTTTAGTTCAAAGCTTTTGAATTTTAAAGGGCATTTTTAATATGAATCTGTTGAGTATTCTTTGCCACAGCCCAACAAGGCATGCTAAATGCAGATGAGCCTGGAGGAGGAGGCTGGGAGTGTGGGCAGAGCTGGGGGTGCAGGGTGTGGACCAACCCTGCTGCGTGGGAGAGCCAGGCTTTGCAGAGAGGGTAAGCTCAGGTTGGGGAACAGCATAGACCCTAGATGGGACCTTTCTGAATACATGAGTCCAGCTCAGCCCCAGGAGAGCGATCTCAGCTCTTCCATGGAGGAGGCCTGTGTGCTGCCCAGCTGCTCACTGTCCCACATTCTTAGGAAGCTGAGAAGGAACTAGGCAGGCAAAGTCCCTTAGCTGAGGTCCTAGTGTGAGTGACCACACCTTGCCAATGTCCCCCAGCCCTAGGCAGACCTCTTCAGTCTGTCATAGGGGCTCTCCTGAGCTCTGAATTACATCTTAATCCTTCATGGATTAGGGTCTTGGGCGTTTTGCTATTTGTGTGAATCTCTTGTGTCATTCCAGCCCTGGTCCCAAGAACCATCTAGTGGCCTCATTCTTCTCAAATATAGTTAAGAGACTCTTGGTCCACTTCAGACTCATGCCTTCCCTTTTAAATTAATAATAATAATACTATTATGTTATGTGTATGGTTGTCTCGCTTGTGTGGGTATGTACCACATGTGCGCAGTGCTGGAAGAGGCCAGAAGAGGACATTGGATCCCCTGGAATAGGAGTTACAGTCGGGAGCTGTTGTGTGGGTACCGGGAGTCAAACCCAGCTCCTTTGGAGAACAGCCAACGCTCTTACACTGTACCACCTCTCCAGGCCCCCTCTCCTCCCCTCTTCATGGCTCCTTCTGACCAAGTTCCTGGCTCCTTGTTGGTCTGAGTTTCTGTTTGACTCTGGAGGCTTTTGACTCTCAAAAGTATTTTCTTCCTAGACCCAGTGTTTAGGCTCAGAGGCAGAATCACCCCAGAGGAGCCGATAAGACCAGCCCTCCCTACACTTAAAGAATGTGGGGGGGCCAGCATCTCTGCAAAGTCCTCTGGGCAAAATTACTACTTCAAAGACAGTGGCCATGGGGAGTCGCTGTAAGGTCCGAATCCCTGCAAAGCTTGGCCCTTTGTTCCTGTCTCTACCCATGAAGGCAGGAGCCATACACACTTCAGTCCAGCGCCTGTCCCCAAATGCCTTGTCCTGCTAGCTAGCCTCTAACACCTCAATTCATCAACACACTTGTTTTCTTGGCTTTCACGTTCTTGGCTATATAGTGAAACTGTCTCAGGGGACATGAGAGGTGGTCTGGAAACGTGTGTTCTGTGATTTGCATAGGAAGTGTGTTCTGTGGGCGCCTGTGTTGAGTGCTTGTTTACCAGCAGGTGGCGCTGTTTAGAGAGTTGTTGGATGCCTTAGGAGGTAGAGCCCAGCTGGAAGCAGGCCACTGATGTGCCTTTGGATTATAACTTGTTCCGAGTCCCTTCCTCTCTGTTTCCTGGCTGGCGCGAGCTGAGTGGCCTCTACCACATGCTTCTTCCACTACCAAATGTTCTGCTCCAATATCCGCGATCTCAGAATCTGTGGAGCCAAAAGCAATAGACTAAAACCTTTGAAACAGTGAGCCAAAAGCAATCCCTTGACTCTTTAGTTGTCTTCCTTGGGTATCTGGTCACGGTGACACAAAAGACTAGTGCGCACCTGCCCACTGGAGAACTTCCGCTGTGTATGCTCCCATCTCTCCCCATCCCGCCTGTCTCACTCGCCAGCCTGTGGGGGTCTGGAAGACGCTTCCTCGCTTGCCACAGATGCTTGCTGACTGCTCCTAAGGCAAGAGGGAAACAAGCAGGCAGGTGACCGCGTCCGCTCTGCCTCCTGCTTGCCCACATCTCACTATTCCAGGAGGGCTGGTCCTGGGACTCCTTTCAGAGACGGAGAAGGGTCAGGGTGAGCCCCTAGGGAGCTGGGAAGTGAAGCAAGGCTATAAAGGGCTTCTTCACTTATGGAGCTTTCACTTGGGAGGAGGACATGTCAGAGGGGGCCTGGGGATGACCAGTCATGGTTACCCTCCAGCACCTCTCCCCACCTCCCAGAAACTTGCCTACTTCTGATGCTCCGAGGTCAAACTTCATTCCACTAGCATCCAGTTAGACTCTTTTGCTAGATTTTTATTACTCATGATGCTTGTTACCATTTAAAAAATATATTCATTAATTTATTTGGGGGGGGGGGGCAGGGAGGCACTCATGCCCTAGCGTGTGCGTAGATGTCAGAGGACACCTTTAGATGTTACTTCTCTCCTCCTATTATGTGGGTCCCAGGGATCAAACCGAGTTGGTTGTGCTTGGTGGGAAGCTGCTGAGCCATCTCACTGGCTCTACCTGCTACCATTCGTGATGTGTCCGATACATTGTTACACTTGACAGACGGATCAGAGCAACTGGCTCAGAAGTTAAAGGGGTTTCTAGCCAAGCCTGACTACTGACCCGGACCCACGTAGTCTGATTCCCCTAAGCTGTTCGCCAACCTCCACTCATGTGTACCCACACACACTTCTTACAAGATTTATTTTGTATGTATATGTATGAGCCTACATGTATGTATACAAACCATGTGCATGCCTGGTGCTTGTAGAGAGCAACAGCTCCCTGGGAACTGGAGTGAGTGCTAGGATCTGAACCTAGGTTCTGTTAAGCAAATGCTCTTAACCATTAAGCCATTTCTTCAGTCCCTAAATAAAGCTTTTTCTAAAAAAAGATTAATTTATTTATTATGTATACAATGTTCTGCATGCATGTGTGCCTGCAGGCCAGAAGAGGGCGCCGGATCTCATTGTAAATGGTTATGAGCCACCATGTGGTTGCTGGGAATTGAACTCAGGACCGGAAGAGCAGCCAGTGCTCTTAACCTCTGAGCCATCTCTCCAGCCCCCCTAAATAAAACTTTTAATGAAAAAAATTATAGCAAGGCATTCCTCCAATTCTAATCACCAAGACTTGGCCCAGCGCAGGCTGATGGTTTTTAACAAACCCACTACAGGCCTGTTGTTTTTAACAAAATCTCAATCATTCTATTTTACCAATAGAGACTCAGGCGCCAGATGTTGGGGTGAAAACCTGCTATCTCAGAGAGGCAGAGAAAGCACCCAGGAACCTTCTCCTCCTCCTACGCCATCTCTAACCAGCCTCCTCAGACTGAATGTCCCTCCCTTCTCCTTACTATGTGTGCATCTCTCTCGGTTCTCCTGACTCCCCCTTACTTGCTATGGTTTTTTCCTTAACAATCCTATGTTCACTTCCTGTCAGCTGCTTGCTTACTCCCGCCTCTTGACCTATGGTTGACTTTATGTAATCCTGTTTACAATATTCAAGCAGAAAGCTCTTGGATTAAAGGTGTGTGCTAGGGCTGAGCCACCCTACAACTAGAAACAGGTTTTTCTAGTAAATAACACAGTCTTGGGGGTCACAGTGTGATCAAATGTCCTGCAATACTGGCTTCCCTGACAGACATTCCTGGGACCAGGAAGCCTTGGGGTGTCTGGCTGTCTGAGCTGCATCAAGCAGAGGCATTGTCTCCAAGTAGGATCACACCACCTCACCTGCTGGCCACACTTGGGCCATGGTTGGTCAACTCTCATGTAAGGTGGAAGGGCCATGTGGGAGACAGCCTACCCAGAACCCAGTTCTGCCTTGCCAGCCCTGTCTCGTGGAGCCTGTTACTCCCCATCTGCTTATAAAGTAAGGTGCCTGCTGGTTTGCCCCACAGTCAAGTTATTGTAAGGATGAAATGAGAGTGCATTGCAAATGGTTCTAGGACCTCCAGGCATGGCGGCACACACCTTTAACCCCAGCACTCGGAAGGCAGAGGCAGGCAGATCTCTGTGAGTTCAAGGCCAGCCTGGATGAACTACAGAGTGAGTTCCAGAACAGCCAAGGCTATACAGAGAAACCCTGTCTTGAAAAACAAAAACAAACAACAACAAAAGGCTCTTGGTTGGTTTGAAAGCATCTTTTTTTTTTTTTAATGTATTTAATTTTATTTCTGTGAATTGGTGTTTTGCCTGCATAGATGTCTGTTTGAGGGTGCTGAATTCCCTGGAGTTATACACAGTTGTGAGCTGCCATGTGGATGCTGGGAATTGAACCCTGTTTTCTTCAAGAGTAGCCAGTGCTCTTAACCACTGAGCCATCTCCCCAGCCCTGAGATAATGTGTTAATATGTAGCCTTAGCTGGCCAGGAGCTTGCTATGTAGACCAGGCTGGCCTCAAACTTAAAGAACACTTGCCTCTGTCTCCAGAGTGCTAGAATTGAATGGGTGTACCACCACACCCAGCTGAAAATGGCTTTTTTTGTGTGTGGGGGTGGGTGGGGGGGTGGAGAGGGAGCAGCGTGGGGTTTTTTGTTGTTTTTGGTTTTTTTTTTTTTGAGACAGAATTTTACTGTGTAACAGCCCTCTGCTGTCCTGCAACTCATCTTGTAGATCAGGCTGTCTTGGAACTCACAGAGCTCTGCCTGCCTCTGTCTCCCAAGTGCTGGGATTAAAGGTGTGCGCCGCCGCCGCCGCCGCCGCCGCCGCCGCCGCCGCCGCCGCCGCTGCCGCCACCACCACCACCACCACCAGCAGCAGCTTGTAAATAGTTCTTGATCCCATAGGAAACACTAAGAAAAAATGTAAATGGGGCTGGAGAGATGGTGCAGTGGTTAAGATCATTGGTTGTTCTTCCAGAGGACCAGAGTTCAGTCGCCAGCATCCACAGGACTGGATCTATAACTCATATTCCGGAGGATCTGGTGCTCTCTTCTGGCCTTCATGGGCACTGAATCCCATACATATACACTAGGCAAAAACCATACACATAAATAAAAGTAAATACAAACTCAAACCCTTAAATATATGTGTATGTATACATACATGTTTACAATTGTCTCTATACACCTAAGTTATAGGAATATACCATGTATCAAACATCTTTTTCTCTGTAAGAACATAAGCCAGGAGGCCAGTGAGATGGGTCAGCAGAAACAGTCACTTGCCACACAATCCTGAGTTCAATCCCTGGATTTCATAAAGAGGGGAGGAGAGAACCAATTCCACAAAGATGTACCCTGTCCTCCACATGGTCACTATGGCATGCATATGCATGTCCATGTACACACAAAAACAATAGTAATAAAATTTAAAATCCATAAGCTGTATGAGAGTTGGGACATGGACTTATTTCCTTATTATCCTAGTGTCCACAACAATCACACACACACAAAAATCATTGTTCCGTGACTGAATGATGACATCCCATTGCCAGGGACACTTGTCTGGTGTGTGTCTGAGCTCCCAGGAAGCAGCCCTAATTCCCTGAGCAGCGGCAAAAGCAGCAAGTATGGAATCAGCAAGTCACCCCTTCCTCCCTTCAGTTCCCTCATTTGAAAAATGGAACTAGCAATGTCTGCTCCACCTGGGTCATCCGGAGCCCACGTGAGGTCACCGGGATGCATGGTCCCTGGCTGGGGAGCTTTCGGCACATCACCAGCCACTTCTGCCCTTGTGTCCGATCCTCTCTGTGAGCGGCAGGCTTGAGGTGGTTCCCCCATATTTAAACTCTGTCCCTCTTAAAGGCTGGCCAAGAAGCGCAGCTTTGGGGGTCCTCTGCTACCCCTCTGCCCTGGTCTGCTCTCACCCTCCGCCATCTCAGGCACTCACCTCCAGCAGCCCAAGGCCTTTGAAGCTAGGATTCAAGGAACCTGGCCACAATGGAGCTTCCTCCCTGAGCCCTCCAGGTGCCGAGGACAGGGAGGCCCCTTGGAGGACTGCTCCTGAAGCCCCGCGGCTGTCCACCTGACATCACATCAACCTGTGTAGTCCCTTTGATGTCAGTCCCCAAACTGGAGGCTGGCGCCCTGCTCTGAGGACCCAGGCTTTGAAGTTGGCCTATAAATTGAGCTTTCAGGAAGAAAGTTGTCTGTTGTGCCTCAGAGCAACCAGCTGGGCCCTGTAAAGGCACTCGGAGTACCGTGAGCCCCTGATAAATAATTCTTTCTGGGCCCAAGAAAGAGTCGTTGCATTTAAAGAGAAGGAAAATTCCCTTGACCTTTTCATTGAAGTCGGGGGTGGGGGCGTTGGAGAGGGTTCTCGTGTCTTCTCAGGAAAGCCACATGGGGAAGGCTGGTGGTTTCTGAGAATGAGTCCCAGTAACTGCCCTGCAAACAAGCACTCTTGACACCAGCCACTCAGCCCACCCCTACCCCACCTCTCCCTGCTCTGCCATGGTGTGATCAGTGAGAGGTTGAGTCTCTTACGGGGAGAGAGGCCTCAGCCCCTCGAGGCAAACCCTGCTGGAAATGGTGGGGTTTGTGATTCCCTTTGCCATATTTTCCATCCACTGTCTGACAGTGTCCAGGGCTGAGGTCGGCAAGAGGACGCTGTGAATATCCCACCCGAGGGAGGCCCAGACACAGACACTGGCCAGAACACACTGCATCTGCTTTGTGCGCCCTCGCATGTTAGGCAGACAAAGCATGGTGCACATATAGACGGTACACAGAATGCCACGCTCATGTCAGAACCAGATATGTGCCAGGACCCCAGCTGTCCCCAGCTAGACTGCTCAGGAGGTCACTGCCCTGGAAGTCACCTTCTCCACCTCAGTGCTAGTCACACAGCTGCTTTTCTTTATGGTTTACCTAACCTAATGGAGTACTGAGAAAGACTATATCTTTGTTGTTGTTGTTGTTTAGGGGGTTTTGTTTGTTTGTTTGTTTGTTTGTTTGTTTGAGATAGTGTTTCACTATGGAGCTCTGGCTGGTCTGGAATGCAATATGTAGACCCGGCTGGCCTCAAACTCACAGAGATCTTCCTAACTCTGCCTCTCAAGTGCTGGGATTGAAGGCGTGTGCCACCATGCCCAGCTCAAAGACCATACATACATTAGGTTGACATGCTTTGTGAAGTTATTTTTCTCACTGCTATGACAAATACTTCATATAAACAGCCCAATGTGGGAGGGTTTGTCTTGGTGTATGGTTTAAGGAGGGATACTATCCTGACAGGAAGGACAGCACAGTAGGGCGGTGAGGTAGCGCCCACAGCCACTCACTGCATAGTCCAGCCCGACCTCAAGTCTGTTCCTGAATGTTGGGATTACATGTGTGCTGTCATGCCTGGCTCAGACATTTTAATAAATATGGTTTTCCATTCACTTGGTCAATCCTGAAAGAATATGACTCCCACCAAAAGTTCTCAAGTCGGACTGGAGCATAAGCCTGGGAAGTTCTGGGCTTAATTTTCAGTTGTGTGTGTGTTGGTGGGGGGGGGGGGGAGTCCAGCTGGGTATGGTGGCACACATCTGATCTCAGTACTTGGGAGACTAAAGCAGGAGAACTACCTGGAGTTAAAAGTCAGCCTAGGCTATCTAATGAGATTAAGGCCACTATGTATCATTAGATATATAATAGGACTGTCTTAAAAATATGCATATATACATAATTATATAGTATACATATAATACGTATATGTATAATTCTTTAACTTTGAGTTTGAAGAATTGTCTCTTCATTGATAAAACAAAGAAAAAATTACAGGAATAAAGAAAATGCCAGCAGAAACAATGTCCATTATTATGCAACAGATCTTTTTTGTTTGCTTGATTTTTAATGAAAAATTGCTCTTATGTGTGTATGTGTATGCCTGCTTGTTTGTATGTGTGCCACGCATGCGCAGGTGACCACAGAGACCAGAGGAGAGCAGAAAAGAGTAACGCTGGCTCAGAGCTCACTTTCTCTTTTTCAGTCAGTCTAGGACTGGGGACCCACACTTGGGACAAGGGTTTGCTCCTCAGTTAAAGTTCTCTGGAAGTGCCCTCCTAGAAGTGCCCCAGGAGCGTCTCCCAGACAGTCCAAGGCTACTTGACAGTGGAGGTCAACCATAGGATGTATTTGTTTCTTTCCCACTGAAGATCATGCTTATGACGGTCATGCTGCATGTAATTCCTCTCACTTCTGTTCTAAGATCATACGTACTGTACGGACACTTAACCCTTTTCTTCTGCATGACTGAAGGGCACTGGATGCTTCATGCTCAGAGCTGCTGCAGATAATATTGCAAACACCAAGGTCATAAGTATATCTTCAACTTAGAAAGCACCAAATTGAAGCTGGGCCTTGTGGCACATGCCTGTAATTACAGCACTCAGGAGGCTGAGGCAGGAGGATGGTAAATCTAAGTCTATCCTGAATTACAGAGATCTCTAAAAATACCAAGCAAGCAAGCAAGAAAAATTCCCAAGTGTTGCCCCCAGTAGTAGTGTTACTTTGTGTTCCCGCTGACATCTCTGGTTACTAACCAGCTTCCCTGTGGTAGGCAGTCTCTGAGACCACTCCCAACTCTTCCCTCTTGGTGTTCACACCCTACAGTCTCTTCTTCTTAAATATGGGCTGGAGGTAGTAATTCACCCTAGCGAAGGCTATGACAAGATGATGGGGTGCCACTTCTGAAGAGTCTGCTCCTGAGTGCTGGGATGGAAACACCTTACCTGGCTTCAGTGTGGTTTTCTTTGTTTTTATTCTAATTGGGATTTGCAGTGATTTTTCAACCTGTGGGTACATGTCGTCAGTCCATTTGAGAAGAGCCTATCCAGTCTCTCTGTTTTTTAAATTATGTCCTATCTATTCTCTCTCGTTTTTAGACTATGTGTATATGGGGACGTCGTGGAAGTATGGGCACATGAGCACAAGTGCCCCAGGAGACCAGAAGAGGGCATCAGATGCCCTGGAGCTGGAGTTACAAAAAGTTATGAGCCATCTAATGTGGGTGCTGAGAACTGAACTGATGTCCTGCGCAAGACTGGCAAGCGCCCTGAACCACTGAGCATCTCTGCAGCCTGGTGTGACCTTTTAAAAAACTGGTCTTCTCTGTTCTCTCCCAGCCGTCCCTTTGGGGCATTCCTCTGTATGAATGCTGGCCTTTTAGTCCAGTATACTGGAATCCATGACCCATCTGGTGAGAGAGGCTACACAGAATGGAAAGCCTTTGCCACCCTCCCCTGGAATCTCACAGCAGCGTTTCTCTCTAACACATGTGGTGGCACATCCCACAGATCTTCATGACACTTATTCATACTGACTATTTCAAGGACATAGAGCAAAAGATGGGGGACTTCCCTGGTCACAGCAGCACATCTTCAAGCTGATTGGCTGCACAGTCCCAGGCCTTAGTGCCAGATTCTGAATGATAGAGGTACCTACACACTCTGTGATAAATATGTATTGGTAACATTCAGGGCTCCTAGGACAGGCTCTCATCTTCCCTAGGCCTATGGCTGGCTTCTCAGGCTGCACAGGACTGACATCTAGGATCAGATCACTCTGTTGTGAGTCTCTTAGGTGTGGGATGGTGTTCATCAGTGGCCTCTGCCTCTGCCCACTATATTCCAACAGTACCTCTCAACCATGACCAACCACAAATGTCCCCAGACATTGCCAAATGTACCCAGGGGAAGGAGCCAAAGCCACTCCTGGTTGAGAAGCAATGGGCCAAGAACAACATTCCAGACAAGAAAGCCTCACAGTGTTAGTAATACTAAGAAGGAGTCTGTGTAATAAAAGAGGCTGATCGCCGGTGGAACCGGAGCTGTGGGTTGTGAGCTTTCTGTCTTTGGTTTGGGCTGTGTGGCTAAGTTCCATGTGTTCCACTTTAGTTACGTGAACTCAATTTTCAGGCCTGATATTTTGTTTCTAATATAGCAATTCTTTTGGAAATGGCTTCGTGTAGTTTGCAGATTGGCAGGCAAAATGACAGTGTGGAATTCAGTCTTGGAGGTAACGCCCTGGCAACGGTGGGATCCCGCTCTGAGTTTGAGTTAGGATCTCTGAAGCAGCTCCCCCTGGTAGTGAGCAGCAGGGAGAATAGGGAAGGCTCTGTTTGGTAAGGGGGGCACGGTTTGTGAGAAACACACAGCAGGTATCCCTTGGTTTTTCCTGAAGTCATTGAGGGGTGGTTTATGAGTGTAAGATGGGGTCTGACATTCAGAAATCAAGCCAGCACAAGCTCATGCAGTAGCAGTTTGGTTCAAGCTAATGTGCACTTCCAGTGTGGAGACAGAAGTGAAGTCATCTCTCTCTTCTTGTGGCAATCACTCAAAGCAGCGAGAGGAAGGAGAAACCGAAGTTCAGACGCTGGCTTCCACGGAACTCAGAGGCATTGAAACAAACTTGAAAACGCATAGAAGAGCTGAAAAGGGAGTGGATAATATCAACTGAGCACAGAAGGATGTCTGCTTGTGCAGGATATGGGTCAGATGGCCAGTGTCTGCCTAAGGTGAGACTGTTTGCCAGAGCCACCTGCCAAGTGACAGGGGCAGCACAGGGTGTACAACATCTGCTTCTCTGTTTTATTGCCACACATCTTATCTGCAAATGTGTGTGTGTGTGTGTGTATTTGGGTTTTTTTTGAAACAGGGTTTCTCTGTGTAGCTTTGCACCTTTCCTGGAACTCGCTTTGGAGACCAGGCTGGCCTCGAACTCACAGAGATCCGCCTACCTCTGCCTCCCGAGTGCTGGGATTAAAGGCATGCACCACCACCGCCTGTCGTATTTGTTTTTTTTTTTTTTGAGACAGGGTTTTTCTGTTTGTCTCTGGCTGTCTTGGAACTCGGTCTGTAGACCAGGCTGGCCTCAAACTTATAGAAATCCATATGCCTCCACCTCCTGAGTGCTGAGATTAAAGGTGTGTGCCATCACCACCCAGCTGCAGGAAGCATTCTTAACTGCTGAACCATCTCTCTAGCCTGATAATCATACAATGCAAACTGGAGTGACATGCTGTGGAATAATCCTCTTGTACTATAAAGATTTGTCACTCAAATTGGTTTAATAAAACGCTGCTTGGCCAGAGCCAGGCAGGAAGTATAGGCTGGGCAACCAAACTAAGAATGATGGGAAGGAGAAGGGCAGAGCCTGGAATTGCCAGCCAGATGCAGAGACAGCAGGAGATGAATGTGACATGCTAATAAAGATACTACTACATAGTAGAGTATAAATAAGGAATATGGGTTAACTTAAAATGTAAGAGCTAGTTAGTAATAAGCCTGAGCTATTGGCCAAGCATTTATAATTCATATAAGCCTCTGTGTGTTTATTTGGGACAAGGCAGTTGGGAGAGGAAATGTCCGTTCACAATGACAGACACTGCTGGAATCACAGGAGGGGGAATGGGAGACAGGAATGACAGAAATGGAAATGGCATGGAGGCAACTGAGGCAGCATGCTCAAAAGGCTTGTATTTAGAGATGACAGCACCGAATAGTGTGCAGTAAGCTTCAGAAACTGCACTTAATCCCCTTAACTCTTAGGAAGTTTAGACCTCTAATCATTGTTCGCCAAAATTATTTTGAATAAACCAATCAGCTGACAGTTCTTGTCCAAAAAAAAATTTTTTTAAGATTTTTACTTCACCTGCATGTATGTATGTCCACCATGTATGTGCCTGGTGACACAGAGGTCAGAAGAGGGGGCATCTGATCCCCCTGGAACTAGAGTTAGAAATGGTTGTGAACCAACATGTGTGCTAAGAATTGAAGTCCAGGTCCTCTGTAAGAACAGCCAGTGCGCTTAACCATCTCTCTAGCCTCATGTTCTCTACCATTTTGGCTGAGGACATGTAACTGGCTCTGCTAGTCTGTTTTATTTACCATGACAGGATACCACAAACTGGTTAATTTATAAAGAAAAGAAGATTGGAATGCAGCTAAGTGATGGAATGCTCACCTAGTGAATGTAAAACCCTGGTGCAGTCTCTAGCAACACACACACACACACACACACACACACACACACACACACACACACGGCTTTTAGCTGAGCGTGGTGGGCCATACATATAGTTACTTTAGCCAGGAGTTCAAGACCAGCCTGAGCAACAAAGTAAGACCCCCATCTTAAAAAACAAAATTGCTGGGCAATGATGGTGCACACCTTTAATCCCAGCACTTTGGAGGCAGAGGCAGGTGGTTCGAGGACAGCCTGGTCTACAGAATGAGTTCTAGGAAAGCCAGAGCTGTTACACAGAGAAACCCTGTCTACAAAAACAAACAAACAAAAACAAAATATTAGGGGTTGGGCTATACATAATTCGGTGGTGATGCACATACCTAGTATGTTTAGGGCCTGGGTTCTACCAGCCTCAACTCAAAAAGAAAAAACAATTTTCTTCTATTTCTGAGATTGGGACCCACAAGTGTTGAGGCATCTGTGTTGTGTCATCCATGGCAGAAGAGCAGAGGGCAAGAAAGGTTTGTGGACAAGCACATGGTGCTGTCTGTCTGCTTTATAGCCATCTGCTCTTACAGTAACTAGTTCACCAGGCCAGTGCCCTCAGGACCTGATCCATCTTAGCATGAAGGGCTGTGGATGTAGGTAAGGGGTAGAGTGCTTGTTTCCCATGGTAAGACCCTAGACTGCATCTCCAGCATCTCAGAAAACTAGACCCTTCTGGCCATCTGCTCCAGAGAGAACATTTTAAGCACATACCATCTGAATTGCAAGGAGCCAAAACAAGCTTCCAACTTTACTTTCGTTAGGAGCCTTGAAAGACTGTATTCCTGGAGACTATTAAACAAGCAGGCTGTTAGGTGGCTGGAGAGCAATGTCTTTTCCTCCAGTGGGATCTTCTAGGGAGATGGAGTTAGAAAGAAGTATCTCTATGTGCTCAGGCATGGAAGATTTTCAGCAGAGACTCTTCAACATAGGGGTGTGCACATCCCTGTGTGATGTTCACTGGGTCATAATGACAGATACTGCTAATAAGTAAAGAAAGAAATGAGCTAAGACAAGGTTTAGGAAAATAGGAATCTGGTATAATCCAAGTTTTGCACTGTAGTGTCAAGGGTTGGTAGAAACCATATTGGAGTGGATTGCAGGAGGGAATGGAAGCCTTTTTTTTTTTTCCCCCCCGAGACAGGGTTTCTCCGTGTAGCTTTGGTGCCTTTCCTGGAACTCATTATAGGAGGGGCTGCAAAGTTTGTTCAGTAGTTAAGAGCACTTGTTCTTGTGGAGGACCTGGGTTTGGTTCCTAACATCCACATGGCGTCTCACAATCATCTAAAACCACTCAGGTCCCAGGTGGTTGCAAACCACCATGTGGGAGCTAGGAATAAAACCTGATCCTCTATAAGAGCAACAAGTGACTTTAAGTGCTGGGCCATTCTCCAGCCGGGCACTTGTTCTTACAGTGCTGGCATTTCTTAACCCCTCGCTGCCTGTCTGGAACTAGAGCTTTTGACTCTCTCACAATGACTAATCAAGGTAGTCACCCTGCTATCATTTTACTGATGCAAGGAAAGGCCACTCAGCACTTGGCTCAAGTTGCTTAGTTTATCATCAATAATGGAGAGCTGAGTTGTGGAACAGCTGTCCATGCTGTGGCTTTAATAGGCAGAAGTTCATGTCTTAGCTGTTTGCTGTTTTGTTTTTTTGTTTGTTTGTTTTTGGTTTTTCGAGACAGGGTTTCTCCGTGTAGCTTTGGTGCCTTTCCTGGAACTCACTCTGTAGCCAGGCTGGCCTCTAACTCACAGAGATCCGCTTGCCTCTGCCTCCCAAGTGCTGGGATTAAAGGTGTGTGCCACCAACGCCCGGCCTGGTTTAGCTGTTGAAGGCTAGGTTCACAACCAAAAATATAAGGAAATATATATATATTAATGGGGGGATGTATAGCATAGTGCCTGATGTGTGGAGCTCAGGGGCCAACTTGTAGGAGTTGTCTCTCAACTTCCACTATATCAGATCTGGAGACTGACCTCAGGTTCCTTGGCTTAGTGGAAAATCTCTGTACTTGGGAAGCAATGTAGGCAGCTCAGTTCATGGAAGACAGGAGGAAAAGATGTCACAGATGTCGGAAGATAAAAGAGGGTCACAACTTGCAGAATGTTTTTATATGTTAAGAATAAGAAGTCAGACAGGACACGATGGCACTGTCCTTGGTACTGAGTTTGTGGCTCGTGGTCCCCCCACTCTACTCCCGAGCTGCTCTTCAACGTGGTCCAAGTTTCACCTCTCAGAGCAGCCCAGTGTCAAACCTAACTGGCTGAAAGTCGGGCTGACCTTGGGAACCATGTTTTTTCCTGTGACTTTATCTCATCAAACAACATAATGAAGATGTTTTGGAGTATAAAAGAAATGAATTGGAACAAACCTTGGAAATATTAATATAGTCTTCATATGATGATCATAGTCACTCCTCTGGATTTACCCATTGTTGAGTTGTGGATATGAGAAAAAAGTTGTATGTGAATATGTCATCAGTCAATCAATACATGCATTTTGCATTATTAAATTAAAGAAACAAAAATATGGCACCCAACATGGTGCCCAAATTTCCACATAGGGCCTGAGAAAGCTGGAAAACAAAATAATAACAACAACAACAAAAACATATACAACTCCTTCAGGAGGCACTGCTGTGCAGCAGAGCACTTGAGCAGCCAGCATGCTAAGTAGAAACAGCAAGCTAAGTAAAAAGGACTGCCGCAATGTGGACACCAGCGTCCTAGAGCTGGGATGATTAAATGCACTCTTGGTTAAACACAGCTCCCAGTTAAACACACCTCTTGGACAGGCCCCTGGGTGTAAGGCTCAGCTCTCATGGACTTAAGGAGGGGGCAGAGTTGCTTAGCAGTTTAAGGTTTGGCTTATGTGGTCAGAAAATACTACAGGTACACAGTAAAACAGGCCCAGACCAAAAAAACAAAACACCAAAAAAAAAAAAAAAAAAAACCAAAAAAACAAAAATAAAAACTTTAAACAGGTTATGGTGTGTGTAGGTGCTTAAGAAAGAAAAGAAAATGGGTATAGACAGTCATAGGAAAAAATAAAATAGTATAAAAAATAATTAAGTAAATTCTTTAAAGAAAGAGTAAAGCAATATTTTAAAAAGTAATGTAAAGATTGAAAATGCACAAGGAGTCTGGATCTTGTATGATGTTTTGCTGACTTTGAATTTCTTTTTTTTTAAATGCTGATGAGCAAACAACAGCTGCTGAGAGATACAAAATTGTAAAAGGAACTGCTGAATTAAACTAGCCTTGATATTTTAGGGATGTCTTAACTTTAAAATGGAATTCAGAAAATGTATCGTTTTGGGGGAGAGGTTATGCTTTGGTCCATAGGAAATGAAAGGCTGTGGATCCAGATTTGACTGGGGGAGACCCCCTAAAAATCTTGGCTACAGACATAAAGAAATAAACCTAAAAAAAATACAAGGCAGGTGACATATATGCTTATCCCTTTACATGGGAATGGCTCTGAGACTGGATGAGACATGATAAATCTTGTTGGTCACAGATTGCTCATGATTTATTGTTGCATCCATCCTTTCATATGGCATGAATAGAGGTTTGGTTTTACAGTTCAAACAAACTTAGAAAGTTGACATATGTCTTTTACCTGCCCAAACATAGAACAAAAAAACCATCTTTAGCTGACTTGTGCACACTGCACATTCTATACTTGTGTTAATGCAGATATGTATGCTACTTTTAAAAGTTTGTGTGTTTCCAGAGCAAGTGGACCAGACACTACTGAAAATGGGTGGCCCAGGTGATCCAGCCTTTCAGATGCCTCTATTTCAGTTTCCTCAGAGTTCTGTATTCAAAACAATTTCAAGGCTGCTAGCTAAAATGATGGTCCAGCCTCACAGACTATTCTAGCCAGGACTTCAGATAAGCCTTGTACTTTCCAATTACACAGAGACTAGACAACAAATATTATAGCTAGTTTTCGTGTTGACTTGACCATTCTCAATTTTCTCATGGTCCCATGGGGATGCTGTCATCTCCAGACAGCAGGAAGCAGTCTAGAGAACACAACACCTACATTCCCAAGGGGTGGGGTGGGTGGTTTTTGGTCATTCAGTGGGTTATGGGTGTTTGTCATTATTTAATGGGTATATAGGAATATAGAATAAAAAGACAACTATTAATTTCAAATATTTTACTTTGATATGGATTTTTGTATATTGATACAAATTTAAGGTTATTTTTGCTATACTATAAATATGTTTCTACCCTTCTTTAAGGTATTGTACCCACGTGGCTCATTTAAAAATGTAATATAAAGTTCTAGTTCTTGAAAGCTATTATTATAAATTGTTTAGGATAATTAAAAAATACAGGTTAGCAGTCATCTATAACTATCAAACTTGTAGTCACGTTATATATGTTTTCAAGGTTAAAAATATATTTTAGATAGGTGATTTTCAAACACTTCAGAGACCTACAAAATATGGCATTTAAGATGTTTAATAATATAACTCTTTTCATGACAGTGAGACACATCTACTCCTGTCAGCACCAATCTATTTCAAAAAGGATGATGGGTGTCAAAGAACTTCCATATGGAGTTTGCTTTGATTGTGGCAAAGCTAGCCATTTGGGCAAGAAACTGTCCTTGCCTTGACTGCTTACAGTATGCTGTACAGACTGGACAAGCAGGACACAAAGGAAAAAGACTGCTGAACTCTGTCAAGACAATGTGGGACAGTCCTTTAAAATTTTTGCTTCACAGAAGTCTGTCAGATATTCTAGGCTTGTAGGCTGAAGATGGATGCCCCAACAGTGCCGAGGAACCTTGGGTGACTGTCCAGGTAGCCAGCTGCTTCTGTCATTTCTATAGTTTTGGAAGTTGCTTGCTCTGCACTTCCTGTTTACTCAGGTAATATTATAGCCTTCTTGGGTCTCTAATGGAGTTGAAGATGAGATAGTTATAATTTCCCTTGTTATCAAATCCAGAAAAGAAACTCACATAAGAGATATAAAGCTTATAAGGTTAAGAAACATAAAGGCTTAAACTGTTTATCTAAGAAAATGTTTTGAGGTCTAAAAAGATAATTTTGGGTTGGTAATACAAGTTAGTATTAGGTATGCAACTTTGGACTCACCAAGATAAGATAGATAATGAAATATTTTCTCTGAATTTGCCAATTGGAAATGGACTAGACATTGTAAATGTAATTCTTACTTGATAATTTTTCTTATTGTATCTAGTCTTACTATGTTAAAACTAAAACCTCTCTTAATTTAGATAAAAAGGGAGAAAAGGTTGCATTTGTTCAATTATATAAAAATTTGTTGCTGTTTTACCTTGTCTGCCTAGGGCACCTGATTGGTCTAATAAACAGCCAATAGTGAGGTAGGAGGTATAGGTGGAACTTCCTGGAAGGGAGATTAAGTAGGAAGAGGAATTTAGAAAATTCCTCAAGAGGAAAGAAAAGGAGACAACAGAGATGCTTGGGGCCAGCCACCCAGACATGGAGAAAGCAGGAAAGCAGGACATACAGAATGAAAGAAAGGTAAAAAGCACTGAGGCAAAATGTAATGAATGGAAACAGGTTAAATTAAGTTAAAAAGAGCTAGTGGGACAAGCCTAAACTAAGGCTGAGCATTCATAATCAAGTCTCTCTGCTGTGGGATGGTCTGTATGTCAAATTGCTCTGATTGGTCAATAAATAAAACACTGATTGGCCAGTGGCTAGGCAGGAAGTATAGGCGGAACTAACAGAGAGGAGAAAAGAAAGAACAGGAAGGCAGGAGACACTGCCAGCCGCCGCCATAACAAGAAGCATGTGAAGACACCGTTAAGCCATGAGCCACGTGGCAAGGTATAGATTTATGGAAATGGATTAATTTACGCTATAAGAACAGTTAGCAAGAAGCCTGCCACGGCCATACAGTTTGTAAGCAATATAAGTCTCTGTGTTTTCTTGGTTGGGTCTGAGCAGCTGTGGGACTGGAGGGTGACAAAGATTTGTCCTGACTGTGGGCAAGGCAGGAAAACTCTAGCTACATCTCTCAGTGTTTTCATTTGGGAGTTAGTTGGCAGCCCAAAGAAAATTCCAACTACAAAAATACTTATGTCCTTCACACACACACACACACACACACACACACACACACACACACACACACACCCCAGGTATAATGTCACACACCTTTAATCAACACTCAGAAGGAGGGAGAATCTCTGAGTTCCAGGACAGTCAGAGATAGAAGAGATACCATAAAAAGCAAGCAAGCAAACTAAAAACAAAACCCCACAAATGAACAAAAAGAGTTGACTAGACAAAGTAAGGGTCAGAGGCACGGTGAGGTCCTCCAAGTTTTTGGTGGGTTGTTGATCTTTTTCCAGAAATAACTTGCAGGCCAGGTGTTGTGGGATAATGCTTTTGTACACTGGTTTAATAAAACGCTGATTGGCCAGTAACCAGGCAGGAAGTATAGGCGGGATAAGCAGACAAGAACTGTGGGAAGAGGAAGGCTGAGGAGGAGACACCATCTCACCATTCAGGGAGCACATGTAATGGCATGGAACACATGGCAACATATAGATTAATGAAATTGGGCTGAGTTTAAGTGTAAGAACTAGTCAGTAGTAGCCCTGAGCTAATGGCTAAGCAGTTTTAATTAATATAAGCCTCTGTGTTGTTTAGTTGGGTCTGAGCGGCTGTGGACCGGGCGGGACATAGAAAAACTTTGGCTACAGGCCAGGAGTACATCCAGAGGTGGTAGGTACTTGGTAGGAAGGCATGATGTTGGTTGGAGCCTGCTGTCAAGAAGACGAGTGTCCAGGACACTAAACTGACAGAGCAACTGAGACTAGCACTGCTCAGGAGCAAGTTACTGGCCTCAGTGGACAGGGCTCAAAACCCTGGGGATGTGGCTGCAGTGGTGACAAAGCGTGGAGATGCATCCCCGTGTGCTCACTGGCAGCTGAAATTTATTTCCCCACAACTTGAAGGATGGCCAACTTTGTTTTCAAGTATTTCTTGTCATGCCTGACATTTCTGCACCTTCAATTCTCCCAGATGTGAAATAACTGGAAGGTTTTTAACCTACTACAAATGACATGAATTTTAGTCAAGGGTGGCTGAAACCCTGCTAAAGGTGAACCTCTGGGTGCAGTCTTGGGACTAGGACATTTCTGGATGAAGTCACCAGGACGGAAAGTTGTAACCTTTCCACCTAGTGTCTAACTGTACAAAAATAATTTGTATTCTCTGACTTTCCTATTACATTTAATTAGTGTGCATTCAGGTCCCACAGCATGCGCAGGTTCAGAGGGCAGTTTAAAGAGGTTGGTTCTTGACGTATACCACACGGGTACTGGAGATCAAATTCAGGTCAAGGTCAGGACTGCCAGCCAGTGCTGTTACCCACTATAACATGGCCCACAAGCCTTTTATTTTTCTTTCATTTTTGTTAAAGCTCCTTGACATTCACTCATATAAGATATACAAGGTGTTTAATGTGGTTTAGGGACTATAGACTACAGTGCTTCATGGACCAATACTCCAAAAACCTATTAAAACTCTGAAAACCTTATGAATAGCCCTAAATATTTAATAATTAATTGATGGGAATGCTTTAAAAACCTTCTGTTCTTCTGTGGTCTTGAGGATGGAGTCTAAGGCCTTACATATGCTAGCACAGCCCTCTCCCAGGAAGCTGGTGTTCCAGCTTCCCTTATTTTAATAGTCCCTCTATGCAGCCCAGGCTTTCCATGAACTCAAGGTAATCCTTGTCTCAGCCTCCCTAACACTAGGATTATAGGCCAGTACCCTCACATTTCTTCAATTTTAAAAATTTCTGTGTATGTGTTTTGCCTGCATTTTTGTGCATCAATTGTGTGCCTGATGCCTGCAGAAATGAGAAGGGAGTGTTGAATTCCCTGGAACTGGAATTAAGAGTTGAGCTACCATGTAGGTGCTGAAATAGAACCCTGATCCTCTGAAGTACAGTGCTCTTAACCACAGAGCTATCTCTCCAGCCCCTTATCTATTCTTAAACATGAATTAGTTTGTACTGAAATTAATTGTAATATGCAATCCTGGAAGCTGGATTTAAAAGTGTTCAAACTAAAACCAAACTTCTTCCAAGTGTTTTATACACATTGTCTATCATCCAGAGGGTATTTTAAACATACGGGCAGTGTCTACTTGTATAGTGTAATGAATTAAAAACCAAACAAAAAGACTATTTGGGTGAAAATACAAAATACAGTCTATAAACCAGAAATCACC
Source organism: Peromyscus maniculatus bairdii (assembly GCF_049852395.1). Classification (NCBI taxonomy): domain Eukaryota; kingdom Metazoa; phylum Chordata; class Mammalia; order Rodentia; family Cricetidae; genus Peromyscus; species Peromyscus maniculatus. Next base: position 126,230,151 of record NC_134852.1, on the reverse strand, counting down.
TGCTCTGTGCTCCATCTCCCATATCTGAATTATCAAAAGGGCAGTTTTACAAAGTCTAGCCCATCAGGCACAAAGTGTAGTCCACACATGTAACAGATCAGTTCTCATACAGGTTGGATTCTCACCTGTAAGCCTGTTAAAATTTTGACAGTTATTCAAAGCTCCATCTACTAACCCATAATGCACTTGTGTTAATCTGCTATACAAATCCAGTAGAGAGCAGCCAGATGAATCCTGTCTTATCAAGTAGCAGCACAATTACCTGGTAACGCTTCTGTTCAGCCATCAGTCTAGAGAAGAGTGTAAGATGAACATGTTTTCCAGCTTCTTACTCAATAAGCCTGTTCCCCATTTACAGACAATGAGGATAAAGGCATCACAACCAAATATGGGAAACTGCTTTCTCTTTATTTAGACCTTAGAAGAAAAAAATGAACTTTGGTCACATAGTACCTTAAAAAAAAAAATATCCAGTTTTACATATTTCTAAATACACAGGACTAAATGAGCAGAGAAATAATTTCTTCCATAAAAACTGGCCAAATTTTATCAAAACTTTACCACACATTGAAATTAAATTATATAAAGACATTTTGGGTTCACAACCTTCTGAACGATGTGACGGCTGCACCTCTACCCACCAGTGTCCTGTGCTGGCTCCTGTGCTGCTCTGGTCTGAAAGCAGAGACTTAACAAGCATGGACTGTCAACAATGGTCTGCAGTATGGCAGCGTGGCCGGCAGCAGAAACACCCATGATGGACAGGGACAGGTCTACTTTAACAAAGTGTAATCAAGGGAACATTTCTCATGAACACGTCACAGTATCAAATGAATTATATAAGAGAAAAATAGGAACAAACCTAAAACACAAAGATGAAAGAGCTACCACAAACAAAGTAAGTGTCCCCCATAATGCATCTTCAGGGGTGAAAAGGTGGTAAGAGGGCTGACGAAGCTAATATGAAAGGAAGCTGAGTACAGTATTTATTTCTCATTTTATACAACTCTGACTCTTTACAAAAATGGTTATAGTCATGCCCGGAAAAATGTAACCCATGGCATTTGAAAGCAAACACTCTTTGTAGTTATTTAAAAGGGCCTTTTTAAAAATTATAATACAAAGGTCTGTGCTCTATAAGCAGTCCTCCACTGTGCATTATAACAATAAGGCTTACTTTTAATACAAAGACTAAGTGTTTAATAGTTATGAGCCGCTGGACTTGACAAACATCATCTTATAATTGCTCTTCGCATCTTTTTTGCTCTTCGGGTCTTCTGCGTCATCAGGATGCTCAGCAGCATGGAGTTCTTCTGCAGACTCCTCCTTCTCAGACTCAGAGTCACTGTCCGAGTCATCTGGACTCTCAGCATCAGGCGAGTCATCGTCATCATCATCTCCAGCCACATCACCTTCCCCATCATGATCTTCTACCTAAAACACCAAATGAAGGCCTGTTAAGGAAAACCAAGCACCTCTGGCCAATGTAGAAACTGGGACCAATCCTATTTTAGTCTGTCTTAGAAACAGCCCACTTAGCTGGGCATAGTAGTGCATGCCTTTAATGCCAGCACTTGAAAGGCAGAGGCAGGTGGTCTCTATGAGTTCAAGTTCCAGCATGGGCTACATATTGAAATCCTGTCTCAAACAAACAAAGCAACACAAAAAACCAGTCCACTTGATAGCATCAGGTCAATATTTTACAAACAAATTAAAATTCTTGGTTGTTGAGGAAAGACTGAGGACAACCACATCAGGCTTTAAGAAAAGCTTCGCAGAGCAATCCCCTGTCTCCCTCCCCTAGCTTGAGAAGCACTGTATTCTCTCTTCCTGAAACAGCATCTATTAGCAAATTAACACTGTATCAGTCATCACAGAGACCACCCAGGAAACAGCAAAGAAACCTAAGCCAGGATTTTAAACTTATATAAAATTATTTTATCTTATAAACATTTATTCATACCCATTAAAGGTGTGCTTAGAGGTTAAGCAGAATTTACACTAAGCCAACATTAGAAAACTCATTTTAAATCCTTAAGAACATCATTCTGATTATGTAGTGACACAGATGTGCTATAAGAATACTTTAAGTATTTGACAAGCGCTTTCTTGTCTGTTAGTCTATTCTTGGTTTTTTCTTTTCTCTATTAGCATTCTTGGCTGCTCCAGCAATCCAAATATCAAAGTGAAACTGATTCTGTCCAAGTCAATGAAAACAAAGTTCCTACCTCACTGAAGCCAAGTCCACAGTGCCGCCGGTATCGGCCTGACAGTTTACTGTCCATGCTCTGCTGGTACTGAGACTCCAGCTCTTCATTAATTTTCTTGTCTTCTTCCCCTGCGTGTCCATTGTACTTTGGTTATGTTTCAGTCAAATTAACAAAAATATTTGATTACACGAAAGACTCACAACACAGATGCTATTCTAGTCAGGCCTGAGTTCTCTAACTGTGACTAACTTCTGCGTTCTGTTGACAGTTTCTATAGCACAGTGGCCACCTAATAAACACAGTAGCTGACAGACATATTTACAGTGACTTTCAGGAGCCAATGTTCTGAATTAAGTGTCTAACAGCCACTCTGAAGGTTCTCTCCAAATCAGCTAAAAACCTCTGGTAAACAAGAGCACCTGTTTTTGAAAAGAGAATAAAACTGTATTCTACTTAGAGAATTCAAGGTCATCTCAAAGTGGCCTGGTAACGGTTCTTTATGCCTGTCTTTGCTTACCAGCTAATAGAAACAAACTAAAAAAGCCCAAGTTATTTAATGATGCAACATTTTTGTGTTTGTACTTACTTCACACTATGAAAGAGGACACTAACAGCCTAGTGAACCCCACTTAAAACTGATGGTCCCCAACAGTGTCCACTCAAGACTCTGGGTGCAGTGCTTGGTGTATAAGCATAAAAGCAATTTTAGGTTCCAATCACAAATATCTGTGTTTGGGTTTTTTCTTCATAGATCTCTCAATGTTTTTAGCATTTATTATTCAGCAAGCATACCATGTGTTGAATTTTGTTATGGCATTTTCATGCATATATATCATTTCATTTTGCTACAATTCTCAATTTTAAAAGAGGAAGTGTTAAATGCTAAAATGCATTTTCATTTTTGCAAAGCTGATGTTCTGCCCTTATGGAACAATGCAAATCATTCTGAAATAGCTAATGTCAGAAAAATGAGAGATCAACTGATTTCTGAAAAATACTACATAAAATAGATCGGTATAAAATTAAATGTTTAGTTAATTCATTTAATTTAGATTATGCTGTTAATTAATAGCAACCAAGACTAATGTTTACTTTCCAGCAGACTGAATTCAACTCAAATTCATTTGCAGTTTTTATTAAAAAAAAAAAAAAAAAAAAAAAAAAAAAAAGGGATTTTTTTTTTTCTTTTCTGGTGCTGGGAAGCCAAGGCCTTGTACATGCTAGGCAACTCTTTATACCAATAGGATATTTCCAGTCTCCCTTGAAATGCTTTTAATTAACAAAACTATGCACAGAAAAGCGCAAAATACAGATTTAGTTTTTCTATTTTAATTTTTTACTTTCTTACCTGTTCGGAAGTGAGATGTTGATTTGTGATCTCCTATAACAAGACGACCAGTGTGTTCTTTCTGTAAAAAGGCGAAGAATGTATTAAAACTTGAAATTGCTCATTCAATGTAATTACTGGATATCTACTACTATGTAGTGGAAACTATCTCAGGCTTCTGGAATATTCTCAAGACCAAGGCATCAATCAAGATCCCTGTCTTTATGGAATTACATCCTAGCAAGGGAAGAATTAGAAAGTGGTACACAAACATAATCTATATGAAATCATACGATGCAAGAAGGTAGTGCCATCAAAACAAAACAGGGACTAAGGAGACAGAAAACTCAAAGGCTAGAACAGGCTGGATTTTTTTTTTGAGACAAAGTCTCACTTTGAAGACCAGGATGGCCTTGAACTCCTAAGGGATCTGCCTGCTTCTGCCTACCAAGTGCTAGGATTAAAGGCAAGCACCACCATGCCCAGCCCAGACTAGAATTTTAAATGAGATAGATAATGGCTGCTGAATCTGGACTGTCCTGGAACTTGCTCTGTACATCAGGCTGGCCTATAACTCAGAACGTCTGCTTCCTGAGTGCTGGGATTAAAAAGTGTGTGCCATCATCATGCCTAGCCCTTCTGATTTTCTTTAAAACCTTTCTACCATCTTTTTGTGACGCCTCAAGAATATCTTAGAAAGAAAGCAAAGAAATTATTTATGTAGACTAAAGCAAAATAATACTTATAATGTACCAAGTAATAGAAAATGAACATGACCATTATTCTTTATAATATATTAACTAGCTAGTTCATCAGGTTACAATAAACCCTTAACTTCAACTTGTCAAAAACAGACCTTAACAATAATTTAATACAAAACATACAAATAATTTGATTCAAAGTAACTATACAGCTAGTTTCATTTTGTTAGTTCAGTCCACTTTTTATAGTTCCTATTTCATTTCCAAAAGTAAAGAAAGGATCCATGAAAAGAGGGACAGATTAAATGTGATTCCAAAGCACTGTTAAAAAGCACATGTGCAGACACTTGTGTCTCCTACCTAAGGACACATCCTATGTCTGAGCTCTACCTCCAGCCCTCTAGGCAAAGATTTACACGATGGTAGAGAGTCCATTTACTGGTCACCAAATTTTACAGATTTTGTTAGGATGTTTTACTTTCAGGGTTTTTATTCTAGTAGTTGAACATGTACACTAAATTATTACTTTATATACCTTTCAACAAATTTTATTTGTAAAGGCCAAGAGAAAATGTGTACTCCGAAAAACTGAAAATCATTAGGAAGCAAGGATTATGTATTCACTACACAAATGCTCCCTGAAGGCTCTGTGAGGGCCTGACTTCCTCAATCCCTCTCCACTCGGAACCTTCTGCTGGGATCTGGGGAACTCAGCTTGCAGATTTACCCACATCTATTTCTGGGAAGCTTTATTGAGCAGCAAAGCCAGAGAGAACTGGCCATCACTATATGTTCTCTCACAGTGATGAGTCTGTATTAGTTTTAGTTTCTTCAAGTACACAACAGCTCTCCACACATGACCTGACCATTGGTGACACCCAGAACCCAGAGTAGTGCTAGCATGTCATAGGTAACTGCTGGTGAAATGCGCTAGGGCTTCTGCATACACAAAAACAAGGGGTGGGGTTTCATCCTGAGTGCTGAAAAGAAAATGCTCTCTTAATGCTTTCAAATGTAGTTTGTATAACAAGACTGCTAGGAAAAGAAAGGTTTTCAAAGAGAGTTTTCTTAGTATCTGTAACTACAATTAACTGGGACATACTACAAAATACATGCAACATTTCTAAAATTAAGCCTCTGATAAGGGATATTCCCTTGGCTGCTACTTTAAGGGCCATGAAATACAGACGTCTGACTTTGGGCAGAGGTTTATATAAAATAACATGCTTAGAAATGCCTTCTATGAAAACCATTAGGTAGCAAGCAATTAGTTGAGTCTACACAAATCCAATTTTCTCCATACAGTCTCTAACCACACAGCCAAAGGTGCAGAAAAGCCCAGAACTGGTTCAGAAATAGTATAAACTCAAAGTGTCTGGTTAGGCTAGGTGTATTTCCCAAAGCCAAAAATAAACCAAGCAGAAGAAAACATAACCCAAGGTGCCCCATCCTCCTCATTTAACCCACACAAACACAGCACTGTTTTTAAAAAGATAAAAACATAAACATATAATGCTTACCTTTCCTGCACCCATAAGTCTCAAGAACTTTTGTTTTCTCTCTTCATTGCCTAAGTCTGCTGCTTCCCAATTGCTAGATCCAAGCTGCAAGAGATTATTTACCTCGTTTTTTGTTTTTGCATTTACAAATATTAAAATATTTAAAATCCATCTGTAACTCCAACTTTTCTTCTGTCAGTTTGAACTAACTGGGACTCGTGGTTCTTAGGAAGTTAACCAACATGGCACGTCTGAGTTCAGCCAGGCTCCCTCCCTTTTCTCACCTCACAGCAGAACACTTTACTCTGGTTACAGCCACAGCTCCGTCTCTAAAGCCTGCAAACGCCAGAATGACATGGAGTGCTCATATAAAACTGCGTACACACTATTTCAAAATCTTTGGGTCCTGGGATCCAGGATGCAAATCTGTGACACTCACTGCCCTAGATCAAGCCTTGAAGGGGACTATAGCACCTAGTACCAGAAGGCTGCCAGCACTAGGCTTGGTCCCTGGGACTCACAAGGTGGAAGGAGGGAACTGACTCCCACAAGCTGTCCTCTGACCTCACGTGTGGCATGGAATGATGCTGAGTGTGTATGTACACACATACACACACAAATAAAATGTAATAAAAAATCTACTTTGCTGATATTCTAAGAGACAGTATGGCATCATAATCTTTCAGTGTTTTTTTGGGGGGAGGGAGAGGGGAGAAATTCCAATTATTTATTAGAACCAAAATATTATAGTTTTTATTCTTTTTTAGAGATCATCCAAAGAACAAGAAGAAAATTTACTTTTAAAAAGGTAGGCAGATATCTGGATTCGAGGCCAGCCTGTTCTACAGAGTGAGTTCCATGATAGCCAGGGCTACACAGAGAAACCCTGTCTTGAGAAAATAAAAAGCAGACAAAAAGACTAAAAATCATTGTATCTTTCAAAAATCATTGTCTCTTTCAAGTAACAATGGGTCCACTGGACTGTTTTGTCAATTTAAGTACTACAGAACCCTTGTAACTGTGGTTTTCTCTATGTTTTGAAACAAATGTAAGACTTATATTCTACCAATCACCTCCAGCCATACTAAATACGACTAAAAAGGAAATGGTGAAAAACTTACTGCACTATATTGTGTCAAAAGGTCAAGTCATCATGGCTCTGTTGTACAGAATTAATTTTCCACCCAAAAAGAAAACTGACAGAAGCACTTCAGAATCAAGATTTAAAAGAAGATAGCCTGAGTTTGCTCAGCGGTTAAAAGCAATGGATACTCTTCTAGGGAACCTGGGTTTGATTCCCAGCACTCACATGGCAGTTTACAATGTTAACTCCAGTTCCAGTAAATCTACACCCTCTTCTGGTCTGAATGGGCACCAGAAACACGTGTGGTGCACAGACACATATGCAGGCAAAAGGCACTCCCACACAAAAATTAACAAACAATGAGAAAAGATTGCAAAATAGCATGTAGTACAGAATTATATGCTAAAAATAAAGAAGTTACGTGTGAATAATTCTGACTGATTCTTTGTATTATGAAGTACAAGATGAATTCTTTTCCAACCAATGAATCAATGTGAGACAAAAACAAGAATAAAAGAATATGGTACCCTTATCCAGAAAGCCATTCAACAGGAAGGGCTCCATTTTGCAGTAAGAGTTTCATTTTGCAAGAAGAGCTGGGGCCATCTCATTTTTCTAAAAGGCTGCTTGGCTTTTACTTCATCTCTTATTATATGTGTGCAACATTTACTTGATTTGTAATGGGCAAAGGCTGAAGGCAGGTGTGCATACAAAGGTGACTAAAAGAAAAAGATGATATAGAAATGAAGACATTCATTGGATTGATCATTCTAACTAATTTTATAATAAGAATGAAAATGTTTTACAATTATGGAGCAAAGGTGAAAAACCTCCAACACAAAATGGTAAGTACTCAGTTTTCAAAGTATCTAAGTATTACATTTTGACTATGAAAATGCAAGTAGAGGTAATGATAAAGTTAAAACCTATTAGAAATGAATAAGCAATCTTTAACCATTATGTTCTAGTCCACACATGACGCCAATGAGCAACCAGCTGTATCCACAAGATACTAGCCCTCTGGGTTTATAGACTGTCAAAAATCAGAAACCTATAGAGTAAACTTTGGATTTGTTATTGTTAAATTTATATTAAAATTCCTAGTAGTCATTGATATTCCCCTTTTATTTCTCTGAAAATTACACACATATAAAGAATTTTTTAAAATTCTAAATAAAATTTTATTTAAAATAAAAATATAAAGACTTTTTTAAAAAAAGTGAGAACTTTTCTTCCTTGGCATATGAGAGTTAAAACATTTGTACCATACCAGCCCCACTTGTTCTAAATTATATTTGGTGGAGATTATATGTTCTCATAATCTTGGCTGCCTAAGTTATAAATCTCTATTTCTTTCCATATGACTGCACAGATCTTTTTATAGGTCAAATAGTCTTAACTATTTCTAGCTCAATATGACAACAAAGTACCAATACTACCTCAATTCTTATTCTCATGAAACCACTTGCTTTGTGAGCCAATACTGACATTTAACTTAGTTTTAATTCCTTTTTCACCAAGACTTTTCAGAAGTATATTTTATGCTTGGTGTGATGGTGCATGCCTATAATCATGAGAGATGAAGACAGCAGTGTCCTAAGTCTAATTATCTTGGTGCTACCCAGAAAATTTAGTACCAGCCTCAGCTACATAGTAGCTCTGAGTCAAAATCCCAAGGGCTGGGGACACAGCTCAGTGGCAGAGCACTTGCTCAGCTCATATGAGGTCCTGGGTTTGATTCCCAGCACCAAAAACCAAACCACCACTACCAACAGTGTCAAGAATACACTAAGAGTTGCATACATGTTAAGAATCTAATCTGAAAACCTGAAAAGCTCTGACTTCAAAGTTCTTCTGAATGCCAACATGGAACCAATTATTCATCTGACCTCACAAGGTAACTCACAGTCAGCAATAGGTGCACTCAAACTACTGAGCAGTTACCTTCAGTCACATTTGTGTAAGTATGTATGAAATAGGCGAATCACCTATCTATACTGAGACCTCATCTTTAAGATAGCTTATGAATATGCAAATATTCCCAAGTCCAACAAATTCTGAACCCCAAAACCCTCTTGGTTCTCAGCCTGTGTAGTACTCAACCTGCAATGTTCTTTAACCTACAAATAACCTTGCACTTCCATTCATTTCCTCTAGAGCTTCTCAGAGCAGTTCAACAAACAAACCAACAGACAGACAGTAAGGACACCAAGGCACCGAAACCAAGGGAGCTGATGCCATGCTCTGGCCACCCTTCTGCCTGTTTCACGGCACACTGCACGGGACCAAATTAGCTAGTGTTCTATGTGTCACAGTTGCAAAACTGTAAAAAGTGAAAAACACAACTGTCTAGAACCCAACTTTTTCAATTTCCCCTTCTATTACAAGAATACCCTCAGGCTGGGGTTGTAGCTTATACATAAGGCCCAGGTTTCAACAACCAGCACACATATCCACAAGAACATGGCAGCCAACATCCTAACAATGTTTTTACCTAAGTTACCCTATCTTCTACAATCTCTAATCTTAATTGTTTTTAGAGTAGGTTTTTTTGGGGGGTGGGGTGGGGTCTTCCTTTCCAAGAACAGCAACCACATTTCAAAATTGCTACACTCTGAAACACACTGCCTGACAACTATTTGTGATTCTTTATCTCTCACTCCGATGAAACAGTCTTCATTTTCCACTTCAACCAAACCAAATGAAACCCCAATAAACTCTTCACTATTCTTTATATACGCTGCAATCAACTTTGCCCCTCATATACATATCCCACTGACTATATACTTGAGATTACTTCTATGTCATCTTTTTCTAGCATTGTATTCTGTGATAGCTACTTCCAGTAGCTTTTCAAAGTGTTTTGTTGCCCTCAATTATATGTGAAATCATTGAACCAAAAAACTTAAATCTTTTACATACAGTGGATACTAACACATCACTGTTAGTTGATTTTCTACAGTTTCCAGATGTATTTTGAAAATACAGATGAGATTAAAAACAAAAAAGAAACAAACAAAACCCAAGGAAGATAACATCCAATTATCAGTAAAAATAATAAGCATATACAAAGGGACTGACTTAAGAAAACCACTGTTAAGGGACAAGTTACTGTATAATACTATACATTAACAACACAATCATTTTTATGATGGTATAGGGAAAGTGCCAGGTCCCAATCTTGAAATGCAACTATAATCACCTTTTAAGACAATGCTTACAGGATTGGAAATGTATCAAAGCTCATCTACTTTAAATTGATATTATCAAAGGCCTTCTGTTAAATTTCTAATGTCAACTAGACTTTTCAATTCAGCTAAAAGTTCTTTTATTTCTGAGTCTCTCAAAGCAGGCATGTGACATCTCAGCAATCCAGATAGTATCAGGAGGAAAATAACGAAACAGCTCTTTTAGATCTATTTTAAAGTCTAGGTCGCTAAAAAACCTAGAAAATTCCTAACAAATGCAGAAGGATTGTATTAACATTGTAAGACCTAAATTCCAGTAGCAGGGAGGCAGGGGGCATGAATAAATCTCAGATTTAGTAAAACCAATCATTCCCCCATTTTTTATTTTAATTGATTACTAATCTTCCTTACAGGGTTAAAATTTATTTAAATGATCTTACTATTCTGGTCCCACCTCATCTTCCAGCCAAAGAAGGGTGGCTCTGAGTATTCTCTCATTAACTACAAAATCATTCAGGGAACCTTTTATGGTTCACAAAGGATGTATGAAAGACACCAAACAGCACTAAAAAGTACAATTCTGAAGCTGACAGTGTATTAATAAGTTAAGTGAGACCAGGTTTAATCTATCTCAAAGATGACTTCCTCATGTCTCCTTCCCACTAATTTCCCCATCAATGTTCCCAAAGCATTTCATTATAGAAGGACCTAGTTTTAAGTGTACAAGTTACCTGAAGTTTCCACGACACTATGCTAGAGCTAAGAGAAATATAACACAAGCATCATATTTATTAATCTCTCAACTCCCAGTATCTGGCACTGCAATCAGTATTTAACAGGTTTTAAGGGGCAGTTGATTATTTAAACTGATAAGCTGAAGGCCTGCGAGGAAAGGCAGAAAGGTATTTGACATCAAAATGGGCTTCTGGGTCTTACTGCCTCTGACCTCGCCATTATTCCATTAGCAAACTGTCCACCACAATCTTTGGCTTAGTACTGCTCTCTGTGTATTACGACTGGTGCAGATAAGGAAGGGCAGCAATTACCAGTATACTGCAAAAAATTACTCAGGCCGGAAAATTTGTCCAAATGTGATGGAACATTTCGCCATTGTCAGAGGAACATTTTAAACCTAAAACAGGGGTATGACATATCTATCCTATGCCCAAGAAGGAGCTTCACCAGCACCCCCAAGCGCAGAGACATCTGGATTAAGCTCTTTTCTGAGCCTTCTCAGGGTTTCCTTCCTCAATCTCCCTTTCTTACGTTAGTCTCTGGATCTCAGTTCCGGGCCTCTTCAAACCCTCAGATTCTAGTAAGAAAAAGGAGACATTTCCTCGTTTGCGCCCCGCTCCCCTCCAGCCACTTCGGGCGCTTCCTACACCATCCACCCTTCCCGGCCTACCCCCAGCCTCTAGTAGGCCTCAACCCTCATCCATTGTTATTTACATCGTCGTCGGGGGAGGCTGAACGCTTCACCCCGTGCGGGTGAGACTCCCGGGCAGCACTCATCGTGGCTGGGATCCCGACCGGGATATGCCGAACACACTCGCAGTTCTCAAACGCGACACCAGCAGCCCTCACTCAGCCACCGGCCCAAGCAGCGCCACTCCAGAACGCAGAGCCCCTCCGGGCCTTCTCCGCCACAGTCGTCACTGCTGCGGCCGCTCGTCGCCCCGGAGCACTCCGGGAGTTGTAGTTTTTCGGACTCGCTCTTTACTAGCCTGACTAGGCCGTCTTTCGTGGCTTAAACTACAATTCCCAGGAGGCCTAGCGACACCTCTCGCGCGGCGTGGCGGGAGTGCCCACGGAGGCTACGCTTTCTTCGGCGGCGTGTAGAGGGAGATTTCCCGCGGATGGGTATGGTGGTGATCATTGGTGAACAACTTCGTTGCCACAGAAAGGCCTAGAGTGGGTTTTCGCCCTTTTTCTGTGAGATTCTGCCCTGTTGGCAAACACATCTGTCGTAGTTAAACACATAAATTTAAATGTAGTGTTTGAGACTTACTGAATACGAGTTCTTAGGTCCGAGACAAAAACCTTTTAAAAAATGGCTTCTTTCTCCTCCCTAAAAGGTGGTCTTTCTTGCTCGCTCGGGATGTCTAGACGATTCTGATTAATTTCTTGCTGTTTTCTAGTATCCACTGAAATGAGTTTAGTATGATGCTGATGGCTAGCTAATTGGCTGTGTTGGAAACCGAGGCCCACCTGAGGAAGGTGTGGAACACTTTTCACAGGACGTAGTGTGAAGTAGGTAGGAGTGACCCTCTCTGACCGTTCTTCCCAAACAGAGTATTTGAGACTTCACCGACTGGCGTCTGCCTCTGCCAGAAAACCCTGTATCACTTTTATCCCCCTTGGGGGGTGAATTTCACGTTAAAATAAACCCCTTTAAAGTTCCAACACAGTGGCATTTAGGAACATAACACACCTTCAACTGTCACCTCAGTCTAGTTCCAAAACACCACCCCCAGTATAGATACTTCACTGTTTCCCCCATTTGCAAGCCCGTTACCAATTCCTGCTTCCCCATATCCCTTCTCTCTTCCCAGCCCCAGCAATGACTAAGCTTCTCCTAAAACCTTGTAGTCCAGTGTTCAGATACTGAAAATGAACTACATGTTAGGGCATCTGAATTTTCAGACACATCTGAACCTAACATTATGTCAGAATGACTTTCCCTTACTCTTATTCTGAAACTTTCTGACCTTGTTTTTTTTTTAAAAAAAGTGAGTTTTTTGTTCTTTTGATTTTTTTTTAAGACAGGGTTTCTCTGTGTAGCCTTGGCTGCTCTAGAACTCTCTCTGTAGACCAGGCTGGCCTTGAGCTCACAGAGATCTGCCTGCCTCTACCTGCTGAGTGATTGGATTAAAGGCAAGCACTACTACTGCCTAGCAAAAAATGGATATTTAAAGTAAAAACAAATGTTTAGTATAAATCTCCATACTGGTGGTGTGTGAAACAAACTTAACTGTCAGCTCCTGTTATTCCAGTTTAATTGCTTGTATACAAATACCACTTTCCTAAATTTTAAATGAAGCTGAACCATTGATAGAATTTTGCCCAAAGTGAGGCATGATATGCCTGTAAACATAGTACCTGGGAGGTGATAAAGGAAGTTTAGAAGTGTGTTGGACAGGTCAACCTGGGCTACAGTTGAGACCTCCTCTCAAAAAACCTAAATAAACAAAGCAACAACCCCTATCACCACCAAACCCAAAACTTGGAACTGTGCACACTGAAAGACAGTATCTTAATTTCTGCAGCCATAGATCCAAATTCTGTTCCTTTATTTTTGAAATAGAATAGCTTTTAAGTAAATTATATAGAAATACATTTGGAGCTATATTTAATAAGCATGACCAAGCAAAACACAGATTAGTCTGTTATTTCTATGTTAAAATAAACCACAATAAAGGAACAAACCTATGAGGAGCAAAAACATTTTTAGAAGTGGTTTCTTAGTCACTAGAATTAAAATATTTTACTTACTAACTTCATAAACCTATTTAGTTTTTATAAATGCAATTATACTGGAATCACATTTAAGTTACAAAGTAGGATGATTATAATTCACTTCAAAAAGATTTGACAAATTGAAATAAACACAATTTAGAACTCTTAGTCATGTTACTGACAAAATAAGATGGCTCAATAGTTACTTAAAGACAGCAGGATAAAGAAGATTATTAGGGCTGGAGAGATGGCTCAGAGGTTAAGAGCATTGGCAGCTCTTCCAGAGGTCCTGAGTTCAATTCCCAGCAACCACATGGTGGTTCACAAACATCTGTAATGAGATCTGGTGCCCTCTTCTGGCATGCATGAGTACACAAAGACAGGACACTGTATACATAATAAATAAATAAATCCTTTAAAAAAAGAAAAGATTATCAATAAGGTTAGTAGCTACTAAATAATTTTAACTTTACTAATAGATAGACGTCAAGAAAAATTTAATGAGTTAATAATATACCTTTATTTACCAGATTTGTGGCACATCTGGATGGCTATGTCTTCATGTTATAAAACATCATCACAGCAAGTCAAACCTCAGAATAGCATAAAAATTGTATCATTAGAACAAACTTGACTCAGTTCATGTTCAGAAAGCTAGGTGGAAAGATGAAATTATATAGTAGTAGAAATATATGACACAGAGACTCAGCAATATTCTTCCTTGTTAACAAGAAGAGACTCAGTCACCAATGAAGCTATTAAACACCTTTAGCACTAGACTATTCCAGCTCCATTTGTGTGTGTGTGTGTGTGTGTGTGTGTGTGTGTGTGTGTGTGTGTGTGTGCTTTCTAGCACAATGCCACAGAGTGGTGGTTAGTGAATGTCTTAAGTTTGTACTATCTCAAATATTCTCTGATAATCCCTGAGTGTCTACACACTAAGGAAATTTTGCCAAACACTTTTAGTGGTACATAAGGGACATATTTTCTCCATTCAAGGAATTTAAAATTTCACTGTAACAGTTTAAGTTTCAGTTTACCAATTTATCAAGTACATCAGGACTATTTGCCAAAGACAGAGGTGAGCAAAAATGATTACTGAATTACATTCTGGGGAGTGCTAAATGTCTAGGGACTGAACCTCTAAGGATTATTTTATTCTAAATGAGTGTGCACTTTTATTGTTTAGAAATAGCTAGCTCTTCAGATACATTTTTTTTTTTTTTTCGAGACAGGGTTTCTCTGTGTAGCTTTGCGCCTTTCCTAGAACTCCCTTTGGAGACCAGGCTGGCCTCGAACTCACAGAGATCCACCTGCCTCTGCCTCCCGAGTGCTGGGATTAAAGGCGTGCGCCACCACCGCCCGGCCAGATACATTTTTAATAGTGAAAACATTCATAATTCTTTCTTGTATCTTTTTTATCTTTTGCTGATGTTTGGAAACAAGATCTCACTAGCTCAGGTTGGCCTGAAATTCTACATAGCCCAGTGTGTTCTTGAACTCACAATTTTCCTATCTCAGCCTCCCAAGTGTGTGTAGCATTATCTAGCTTTTAGTTTTTAAAGATATATAGCACATTATCTGCACTATCATCATCAGTAACCACTCTACTATGCAATAGTACACCAGAACTTCTACTACTTATCTAACTTTAACTTAGTACCTGTTCACCAGCTTGTCCCTAGTCTTCTCTTATCTCAGTTTTTTATTTGGTAATCACTCTCAACTTCCATGAGGTCAACTTTTAAATAATCTATGCATGAATAAATCACTCAGGACTTGTCTTTCTGTTTCTTGTTTGTTTCATTCAGTGCTCTCCAGTTCCATGCATAATGGCACGCATGACAGGATTCCATTCCTTTGTAAGGCTGAATGGTGCTCTGTTGTGTACATATACTATGTCGTCTATTCATCTATTGATTGATGCTTAGCTTGCTTCCATTTCTTGGCTATTATATAAATAATGCTGCGATAAAAATGGGAGCACAGATGTCTCTTCAACATAGTGCCTTCATTTCCTTTGTATACATACCAGTTGGATGATTGCTGTGCACCATATGATAGCTCTATTTTTAATTTTCTGAGAAACCTCCATGCTGTTTTCTATAATGGCTGTAGCAACATTCATCCATTAGTAGTGTGCGAACTTCATCTTTTCTCAGCATCCTCTCTCTCTCTCTCTCTCTCTCTCTCTCTCTCTCTCTCTCTCTCTCCCTCTCTCTCTCTGTGTGTGTGTACATATATACTAGTTCCTTCTGGATTGAGGCAGTCACACTATGATTTTGTTTGTTCCTCTCTACTGGTTAGCAACAGTTAGCATTTTCTCATCTATGTGTTGGCTGTGTGTCTCTTTTGAGAAATGTTTGTACACTCTGTTAGACTTTACCGCACCTCTGAAAAGGATCAGTTTGATTTTTAAAATTAATAATTTATATGTTTTGAGATATGGTCTGGAGCTCAGGTTGGCCTCAAACTCCTAATCCTCTTGTCTGGGGTTTATAAAGTGTAGTATTACAGGAGTCTACCACCATGCCTAATTCAAGTTCAATTTTAAAGTGAAGCTCTCAGAAAAATATTCCAGCTATTCCACCATCCCCCACTACTCCTCTTCCAGTTACTGATGGGCATTGTACCTTTAAATTTTAAGAAGAATTTAGTAGTATTATTATTATCTTTAATTATCTATGTGTGTATATGGGGGTATGTATATGTTGCAATTGCTGAAAGAAGCCAAAGGTGTGAGGTTCCCCCTAGAGCTGGAGTTACAGTTGGTTGTGAGCTGCCTGATGCAGGTGCTAGGAATTGAACTTGGGTCTTCTGCAAGAGCAGCATGGACTCTTAGCAGCTGAGCCATCTGTCCAGTCTCATCTTAATTCTAATACTAGAAAGTTAGCGAGGCAGGGGTCATGAATGTGCTTTATTTCTTTTTAGTTTGAAAAAATCAACACACATGCTAGACATAGTGGCACACACCGTTAATCCCAGCACCTGAAAGGCAGAGGCAGGTGGATCTCTGTGAGTTTGAAGCCAGCCTGGTCTACACAGTGAGTTCCAGGACAGCCTGAACTACCTGAGCTATGTAGTGAGACCCTGTCTTAAAAATAAACACAAAAAATGCAAAATCAACATATATAATAATGAGTTTCATTGTGGCATTTTTGTACACACCTTGTTTTGGGTGGTCTTCTTCCCACATTCCCATCCTTGCTTTCTCCCCACTCCAGCTAGTCCTCTTCCTCTCCCCAGTAGACCCCTTCTGCTTTTAAAACAAGTCTTAAAGATTTATTTTATTTTTTCATTATGCATTTCTGGGTGTGTCTGTCTGTGTGGGTTTATGTATGTGAGTGCAGGTTCCTTCTGAGGCCAGAGGTGGTTGAGCCATCTGAGTGCTGGGAACCAAACTTGGGTCTTCTGCAAAGCAGTGTGTGCTCTTAATTGCTGAGCCAGCTCTCCAGCCCCTCCCCTCTGCTCTTCTATCATAGATATTCTATTGCCCTCTTTATTAAAAAATTTTCTCAAGACCTCTTAAGTCATGATGCCTTGAAAAATAATAAAACAGTACAGTACTGTGTATGTGTTTATGTTGTATATGTAGGTGAACAAGTACTTTAAAAAGTACTATTTCCCTTGTTGCAAATAATAAATGTGCTTTGAAAATGAGTTAAAATATTTAAAAAAATAAAAATAAAAGACATGATCCAGGTGTGGTGGCTGAGTAGGCTGAGGCAGGAGGATAATGAGTTGGAGGCCAGCCTGGGCTCTCTAGCAAGGCTGTGTCTCAAAATAATAAGTCAATAAATGCACTTATAATCTCAATCTTTCAGATTTGATATTTTACTCATAAGTAATTCTCTCGTAAACTAGGCTGACATATCACATATTCATTGACCCCCACTTTCTGAAGTTTAAGAGTATAGAGATGAGCATGTTTTTGATGATTTTTTTTAATGATAATGATTGTATTTCAGCATTTCTGAGGAGAAAAGGCCAACAACATTAGGCTGTAATAACTTTCCAGTTCGAAAAGAAGCATGTAAAACTGACATACTAAATCCCCAAGTATAGAATTAGAATATCTTGCCGGGCGGTGGTGGCGCACGCCTTTAATCCCAGCACTCGGGAGGCAGAGCCAGGTGGATCTCTGTGAGTTCGAGGCCAGCCTGGACTACCAAGTGAGTCCCAGGAAAGGCGCAAAGCTACACAGAGAAACCCTGTCTAGAAAAACCAAAAAAAAAAAAAAAAAAAAAAAAAAAAAGAATTAGAATATCTTAGTTTTATGATTTATAGGAAACACACATATGGGCTCTTAGAAATTGTCTCTGCGTGTTTATAATGGTGAGTGAAATCCTTTGTTGTTGTTGTCGTAGCTGTTAAATTGTTATTTTGTTTTGTTTTAAAGGCTGGCATAGAGGTTATTGGGGGTTGAGGGTAGGAAAGAACTCAAGACTACAAAGGAAATAAAGCTGGGAATGTCAGTGTAGGAGAGCAGCCTTATCGGGCTGTTAACATTTAAAAAGCCCTTTCAGGGACGAAGGAAATAAAGGCTACAAATGTCTGAAGCTTGAAATGGCTTTTCTACTTTTGAACCTGTTATAAAAGCTTTTCTTAGAACTCTGTTTTATCCCCCCCACCCCAAACAAAATACTTGGAAGGTGTGTGTGTGGGGGGAATTAAACTGAAAAGACCAGACATAAAGGATGTTACTCATATCTTATTTTAAATTTCTGAACTATAATAAATGGGGGAAAGAACAGAAGAGGAAGAGTTGCTGTGTTTGAAAGTGAGGGAAAGAAGAGTGATATGCCTTTGGCAGAGCGCTGTCAGTGCTAGTGGTTCCAAAGCGCATTTCCAGCAGGAACCGGCGGCACCTCCTGGTTTGCGGCTTCTAAATGTGTTTGTGAACAAGCTGTAAACACAGCCTCTATATTGACAGTCTTTACCGGTTCTGTATTTAGTTAAAGAACGATGCTCCATGCTTGTCTTTATGAACAGTAAGTTTTTAGAAACTGATCAAAGGGCTGGAAATACTCATTCTTGTATTATAAGACTACAAAAAGACTATGACTTTCCTCCCTTGTTTTATGATTTTTTCATTTTTAAATTTTATTTATTTTATGTGTATTGATGTTTTACCTGCATATATTCCCATGTATCACATTTATGAATTAGACAATTGTGAGCCACCACGTGGGCAATGAGAATTGAACCTGGGTCCTCTGGAAGAGTAGTCAATACTCTCAACTGCTAAGCTGCTACAGTTTTTTTTTTTTTTTGTTTTTGTTTTTTAAACACTGATAGCAGAACTGGTTATTGAGGCAGAGATAAAGTTCATTGGTAGGTCCTTGCTCAGAATGTTCAAAGTCCTGGGTTCAATATCTACTACATGAAAGACAAACATGCAAAATAAAGCCAAAAAAGATGGTGGTATAATCCTTTAATCCCAGCACTCCAAAGCAGGTAGATCTCTGAGTTCTAGGCCAGCCTGGTCTACAGAGTGAGTTCCAGGACAGCTCAGACAACACTGAGAAATCATATCTCAACCCCCTACCCCAAAAGAAAGGACAAAAACCAAGGGCTGGAGAGATGGCTCAATGGTTAGGAGCACTTGCTTGCTTGCTCTTCCAGAGGACCTATCTGCATTTAAAGGTGCAACACACACACACACACACACACACACACACACACACACACACACACACACACACACACACTGAATTAAAAATAAAAGTCTTAGCCGGGCGTTGGTGGCGCACGCCTTTAATCCCAGCACTTGGGAGGCAGGGCCAGGCGGATCTCTGTGAGTTTGAGGCCAGCCTGGTCTCCAGAGCGAGTTCCAGGAAAGGCGCAAAGCTACACAGAGAAACCCTGTCTCGATAAACCAAAAAAAAAAAAAAAAAAAAAAAAAAAAAGGTCTTAAAAAATAACAACCAAAATTCTAACATTTGAAAACATGAGGTGATTTTTATTGGTTTTTCTTTTCTTCTCTTTTCAGCACCATGAACCATCAAGATTTCAGAGGAAACCCAAGTCTACCTCTGGACTCTAACTGTACTTAAATTCAAAACTTTAAAAATCCTGCAGTGTGATGTTAAAGTGCTAAATTTTAGCTTTCTCTCTTTTTTTAATCTGTTGATGTGACCTTGGCTAAATGGCTTAACTTTTTTTCAGAACTAAATTAAATTTATTCTAAGATTTTCTGTCTCTAAACTCTGTAATTCTCTTAATTGAATAAGTATGAAAATAATTTAAACAAAATCTTTAAGAAAAAAAATCTCACAGTGGCTAATGCCTATAATTCTAGCCCTTTAAACGCTAAGGCAGAATGCTTACTTCATCCCAGCATAGGAGTTTGAGCCCAGCTGCATATACACAGCAAGATCTTGTCTTGGAGGAAACTCCAACATCCCCAAACTCAAATAACAATTGAAAAAAATTCCCAGGAGTAGGGGGTGCATTAACCAAAACCAAGGATGCATGAAAAAGACACAGAAACGGATTGTTATGTAAGATAATTAAAAAATATATAATTTTAAAATTCTTAAATTTCAAATTCTATCTGAATTAGCAATATAAAACACAGATTTTAGTATAACCACATATTTGTACTTTGTGAATAAATTTTTTCTTACAGTAGCATACAGAGATATGCATAAGTCTCAGATGCTCCTTTGCCACCAAGTGAACATACTGCTGCTGCCTTGTCAAATAATAAAATATTTTCAGTGCCCTGAAGTCTTCTCTGCTAGTGCTACCTTTTGTGAAGGTCATAAATTAATTTTCTCATTGTTTGAGCTTCACTTAACTCGTACAGTGTGTATTATTTTCCACCCCGTGTCTTCTTTAACATTGATCTTTATGAGGACCATCACTGTTCATACATAATTTCTAACTGTTTGAGTCATAGTCTGCTGTATGATTTCAGTACAACCATACAGTGTATGATGGACTGTTTCCAGTTTTTTCACTATTATGAACTATCCAGCTACAAAGAATTTTGTAGGCCGGGCGTTGGTGGCGCACGCCTTTAATCCCAGCACTCGGGAGGCAGAGGCAGGCGGATCTCTGTGAGTTCGAGGCCAGCCTGGGCTACCAAGTGAGTTCCAGGAAAGGCGCAAAGCTACACAAAGAAACCCTGTCTCAAAAAACCAAAAAAAAAAATTTGTATATTTTACATATATGCACTGGGATTATGCTTAGGAATAGAAAATAATCCTAATAGATTTTCCAGAGCATCTGAATCACTTTATCCTCTCTTTTGCTTAGATAGTATAATTAGATCATACTCTTTATGTCTGTTACAGTGAAATGACTTCCAATGTAAAGCATTTGAAGAAGAAATAAATATATAGATACATTAGTTTCATAATATCCATTTTTTAAAAAAACATTTTTAATTATGTGTATTTTGGTGTATGTGTGGGTATGTGCACATGAATGCAGGTATTGGTGGATCCCCTGGAGCTGGAGTTACAAGATGGTTGTGAACCACCTGATCTGAGTGCTGGAAATTGAACTTGTGTCTTCTGCAAGAGCAGTATATGCTCTTAACTGCTGACCCATCTCTCCAGCATCCTGGTTTTGAAAATGTTGTAATGTTCTTTTTGGCTAACTAGATCTTTGGAATCCCTTGCAAATATAATTTGATAAGTAGGAAAGGAGCTAATTTATTCTCTCAGAGAACTGAGTTATTAGAAAAAAAACAAGACTTCAAAATCATAAACTATTGTTTTGATATTATTTGCTTTCTTGGCAGAATAATTTTTGTTTTCTGAGACAGGGTTTCACTATGTAACAGCCTTAGCTTCATGGAACTCACTCTGTAGACCATGCTACCCTCAAACTCACAGATATCCAACTGCCTCTGCCTCCTGAGTGCTGAGATAAAAGCAAGTGCCACCACTGCCTGGCTCAGAATAATATATTATTTCCCTTAATTGTTAGAGCTTTCTTGAATGTATAGTATTTTCTACTTTCAGCAAAGAGATACATATTCATATAAATAAAGAAATATAAAAGCAAATCTTTTTAAAAAGTAAAATAAAAAGAAACAGGTAAAATTAATGTTAATGTGTTTTTAGAAGACCCAATATTCCTAAAATAGTAGAAGTGAATATAATAATCATAATCACACGTAATCATAATAAATATAGCTAGTGAGATATCCTCTTTTCTTCAGCAATCTGGTGTGTATTTTAATATTAAAGCACATCTCAGTCAGTGGTAATCACATTTCCAGTAACCAAAAGTTTCAGGTGGCTGATGGTTACCGTATTTGACAGCAGAGATTTGGGCTTCCCATGGTAGAACAGGGAGTGCTCCTCGCTGTACAAGGTAGCTGTGACTTACTGCTAAGCATGCTTTTAGCAACATTCCATCAAAGAGAACTCGAACAATGGGCAGTTAGTTTTACATAGGATTTTGAATTTCTAGAATGAGCAGGAAAGTGCTCTGGACTCTACAACTAAATTTAATGTTTTGAAACTTTTCCAACAGGGCTATCATGACAGATTCTGAATGACAACTTTCAACTTAGAGCTTTCAAGAAGTCCAGAATATTTCAAAGGAATCTGTGTATTGGAATGAGCAATAGCAAGATCCATGTCTGGCGGGCAGAAATACCAAAAGAAAATTAAGAGATATAACATGCAGAGCTGCTGGTAAGTAAACCATGAAAGCATATAGAAAACCATAAATATTTTATGGGGGAAAACAATGGACTTGACAAAAAGGACTTGGAAATTTAGTAATCATGAGATAATTGAGAAATCAGTCAAATACAAAGGTTCATGGAAGCAATATTTTTTTCTAGAGCAACTGTATACAATTAACTTTCTTGTTCACTTAGAAAACCTACATAAACTTGTTAGAACTATAGTATAGATGAAATAGTTACTGTTTTTAGAAATTAATACTATTACAGTGCTAAAAATAAAAGTTTATATTCTTATTGCTTTTTAAAAGTTTACTTTATTCTCAAAAATCCAAAAAAATCTTGTTTTATGTGTATGAGTATTTTGCTTGCATACATGTATTAAGCATTACATGTATGCGTAGTGTCCACTGAGATCAGGAGAGGCTGTCAGATTCCTTGACTCTAGAGTTACAGACAGTTGTGAGCTGCCATGGGGGTGCTGGGAGTCAAACCTGGTCCTCTACATGAGCAACTCCTATTTTATTCTTCCTTCCTCCCTCCCTTCCATCCTTCCTTTTTCCTCCCCTCTTCCTCCACTGTGCTGTCCATAGCATAGCCTGATCTCAAACTCTGGGCAATCCTTGTGCCTCAGCATCTTGAGTACTGAAATTACAAGCATCAGTTATCATTGCTTACTTTAAAAGTTGTACACATTTTACATTTTGTTTCCATTTTAGAGAGTTAAACTGCCTATCAGGAAAACATAGGTACATTATTAGGGACAAAATGTGATTTCCTCAAGAAGTTTACTTTAAGGATATTGGAGATAATGGAAATGAAACAATGAGATGGCTCTTGAGTTTTTGGTTTGAACAATAGACAGAATAGACAATTAGTCAAACTTGAAGTTCATATTAGTTAACACATGGAATTGATAACCAGTAAGTCAGTACTTCAATCAGATAACAACACTTTATCTTATAGGATATTTACTTTTATATTTTTTCCAAAAGTGTTGCTATTCTTAGGGGCAAGGGAGTGAGTAGTCTAAACAAGAGTGTATTAAAGCTGAGAGAGTGGATGAAATTACCCAGGAAACAAGAGCTGTCTCAGAAGGCCCTGGCCTGCCTTGCAGGAGCATTAGGACTTACAGTTAGAGAGAAGAGACAGGTTCAGTGCGGCTGAGAGGTAACAGCTCTAGGTGAGGATGGAGTAAGCCAAGGGAGTGCAGTCTTTGGAGCCTAAGAGAGGTCAGCAGTCAAGAAGCAAGCATTTGTGCTGACACTGAATGCTGCTAAGTCGCTAGACAGTAGAGACTTGGCCATTGGATTTGGCAGCATCTGGTTTGAATTCTGACTCTCTGCTGCTTACTAGTTGTATAACAGGCAACACTTCATTTTAAGTCACTGTGCCCTGGTTTTCTCATCTTCAGCAAAAGGGATAACTACTTCCCACACATTCTTGTGAGGATTAATGAGCTGTTCACTGGAACTGTCTGACAAATATAGGATGCTTGGTTGATACTAGTTCCTTTCTATTCTAGCTTTGAGATGCTCTTTGAAACTGAACTGATTGTGCATAGCCAACAGTGGAAGATATTAAATTGTTTCTGAAAATTCCATTTTGTGGAAAGCTATGAGATAGAAAATGCTGGAGCAAAGCATGTAGCTCAAGGGAGCACTTGCCTAGCAGCTTTATACCACAACAAAAAGTATGCAAAAAGTCCAGAACTAAACTACATTTATAAATTCTTCTTAAGTTAATTTTAAAATTAGCATGCCAAGTGATAGGTACCCCCCCCCCCACACAAAGTATTCAAACAGTTTTTTGTTTTGTCTTTTTGAGAAAGGGTTAATCTGTGTAGTTTTGGTGCCTGTCCTGGAACTCACTCTGTAGACCAGGCTAGCCTCGAACTAACAGAGATATGCCTGGCTCTGCCTCCCGAGTGCTGGGGTTAAAGGTGTGTGCCACCACCACCTGGCTTCAAAGAATTTTTATAGGAGAAAAATACAGCATTTGGACTGAGTACGGTTGCATTTGCCCACATGTGATTGGGAGGCAGAGTTAGGAGGATCCTGAGTCCAAGGTCAGTCTGAATTATATAGTGAGACCCTACCTCAACAAAACAAAACCAGACAGATGAAAAAATTGGGAGACCAGCAAGATAACTCAGCAGGTAAAGGTATGTGCCACCAAGTGTGACAAGTTCAGTATGATCCCTGGGATTTACAAGGTAGAAGGAGAGAACTGACTCCTGAAAGTTGTTCTCTGACTCCACACATGCAGGGTGGCACATGTGTTTGGGCGTGAATGCACATGCGTATACATATACTTGATGAATGATGACCACAAACTTACATAAGTAAAATATCATTTGCAAGTAAATTAAATGTAGATTGTAAGTGAACTCTACAGCAACTGAGGTTTTGATTGCACTCTCCAGAGGAAACAGATGACAGTGAGTGATGGCACGTGGAGGAGGAGTATAATGTGTTCTGGTTTTGGAGAGTACATGCTTCTTCCTGTACTATTGTCTTCTGACTTATTCTTCCTCCTTTTGGAGACTCATTAGTATTATTGTTGTTGTTTTTAATATAATTTTGGTTTTTAGAGACAGGGTTTCTCTGTGTTGCCCTCGCTGTCCTGGAACTCGCTCTGTAGACCAGGCTGGCCTAGAACTCATAGAAATCCACCTGCCTTTGCCTCCTGAGTTCTGGGATTAAAGGCAAGCGACATCACTGCCTGGCTTGGAGACTCACTATTGTCTTGCCTTCATTTGAACTTAAAATCTAGTCCAGAAAACTGATTTTAGATTTTGTCAAGGTGTTGTCTCTTCATTTCCTATCAACAATGGAAAACATTTGGGAGTAATTTCAACATGAAATACGACATGACTGTTTTTCATATGAGAATCTCTTGCTAGAAACTGTGTTAAGACTATTGGTGTGTGTTTTGGCTGAAAGTGATGTCAAAACATTAGGCTGTATATATATATATTTGTGTGTGTGTTGTTTGCAAAATAGCTATTATTCTGGAAGGGATGAGATCATCTGATAAAAACTTCTGCAGGGCCGTTTTAAGTTAGTAAGTTGTTATCTAGTTTACTGTCTAATGTACTGATCATATGCTCCATACATAACTATACTAGACTGTTCTAGATTAAATTATAAATTAATGCATAGTACCTAGCAGGCAATTAGGTAATTCTTAACTTTAAAGAATATAATAAAAAAAAGCCATTTATTAACATAAGAACAAAACACAGTGGGACACTTCTTGAGGCTAGTGGAGGAAACCCATGGCTAGGTCAGACTAGAAACTTGCAGAACCTATTTAACAGTGATGGGAGTTGCTTCTGCTGAACACAGATTTTCTATCAGCATTTCTGAAAAGTGAGAATGCCCAGTTTCCTGATAACCCTTTGATCCCTTATCTTGTAATGTCTGCTTCTAATGGTAGGTTATTGTCAAATACTATGGGCATAGAAATAAGTGTGTTGGTAAGGTTTAGGCAGAATTAGAAAAAAAACCATTTATTCTCTCCCTCTCTCCTTCAATAGAACAAAGCATAATATATCTATTATAGACAAGAAAGAACCAGATTAAACCTGTAGGGTTTTTAAATTTTTATTTTTAGTTTTTAACTGTGTATGTGTATGTGTGTGGACGTGTATGTACATGTGACCTCTGAGACCAGAAGAAGGTATCAGATCCCCTGGAGTTGGAGTTAAAGGCATTTGTGAGTTGCTGGGTGCTAGTAGTTGCACTCAGGTCCTAGAATTGCAATGCTCCTATGGTCTATGGGTAGGGATACAGATGCACCAGGGAGTTATTGTGCATATAGGTTGAGTGTCCACTTTCTGCAGAGATTATAAATATAAGGTGCATATATTTTCTGGCAAAACTATGAATTTCCTGCATAAACACTCGGCTTAGATAGTAGAGTGATAAGTTACTAAAGTCTCTCTGTGCCTTAGGTGTCTGTGTCTAACTTCTATGGGCATGATACTTTTTAAAGCAAACGTATCTGGTAAATTACTTATATCCCCTTTCAAAACTATGAAGTTTTTATCTGGCATGTGGTTGTTTTTACTAGTTACTGTTGGATAGACTTTGGTCGCAGAGAAGCAGTCTGTGCATATTGAAAACCAGCCCAGAAGACTTTCAGGTGACTGTTACTGAGGTTGATTCTGATTCTGATCATTTTCTTTTTGTCGTGATATCAAATTCAGTCCCCAGTTTAGCTGCCACCCACTTATGGGCTTGTAGCCCTCTCCTAAACCTGAAAAAGTACACTGAGATGAACTCAGGGGCATTCTGTACTTTGCTGAAAGTAATTCTGTGTGTCTTACTTCAATTTATTTACTTTTTTCTGCAGAATTACTGTAAAGGTTTTCTATTTCACTCATTACAGCACAGTGTTTTTCACATTTGAATAGACTACATCGACATGAATTCTTTATAAGGACCTTAAAACAAACTTTGCCAAGTCCCAGAATACAGAAGTGAATTCACATCCCAGTACTCAGCCGCCTCAGGAATAAAGGAGAGCTTGTGCCTGACACTTTGAAGCTGTAGCTGTTAAACCATACAGAATATTTACCTCAATAAATCATTATAAGAAAATAAGGTACAATTATGCCCACAGAGAAAGAGAACTCAAAACACCGATTTATGTGTTTCAGTGCTGCTGCCTCTCCCAGCACGTTTTGAATTTCAGACATGTTTGTCATCTTTGGCTGCTCCTTGTATCTTTAAACTAATGGCTTCTCCTTGTTTTTTATTTTATTTTTCACATTCCTCATTAAGTTTGTTATTTTCCTTTGACACCTAGACATGATTTGAATAATATACTAAGTTTCACATTTAAAACAAACTGTATTGCTTTTCTTAGGGTTAAACAAAAAATTAGAAAGAATTGCTAATTTATTTTAAATAAAATAAAGTCTTACTTAATTTGTGACATATGAACTAGAATTCTGTGTGAAGGATTTTATTTGGCATCATTTTGAAGTAATCCTGAAAAAGAGGAAGGACAGTGGAAAGAAGAGCACACTTTAGCTCCAGCCTTGACCGGGTATGGCAGCTGGGATTAGCCTAGAATCCCAGCACTTAAGACATTGGGCCGGGAGAACTGTGAGTTCGAGGCTAGCCTGAGACACATAATGAGAGAGACTCTGCCTCATTTGAACTAGTTTACTTATTTAAGGGAATAATAGTGTTATAGAAAGATACATTTGTTCACAAATGCCTATTTTAGTTCTTCTGAAAGTTGAGATTCCCCACACCCAAAAGTGAAGTGGGGAAGTGGGGAAGGAGTGACAGTCTGCTTCCCAAAGAGTCAGACGGGCGGGAGTGGAGGCAGAGGCAGGTGGATCTCTGAGTCTAGCCTGGTCTACAGAGTGAGTTCCAGGCCTGCCAGTGAGACCCTATCTAAAAAAATAAATAAAAATAAGAAAATCAAATGGGGAAATTTGTGCCCAGAATAAGTATTTATCAGATGTTGTAGAAAAAGAGATATAAAGTATTTTAAAACAACTTATCATAAAGTAAAACAATTATCATAAAGTATAAAAGTTTTACTGATTCAATGCAAGACAATTTAATGTTTACTGTATTTAGAAAAATCAAAGCAAAATATCCTTAAAGCTTGTCAACAGAAAGCATAGGTTGAATTTAAATTGATTAGGTTATCTGATCACTTTTTATCAAAGAATTGTACTTTTAAGTATAATTATCTAAAAATTATCAATCTTTGTGAAATTATGGACATTAGTGGTATTATAGTTAGATTTGAAAAAATGGCAGTTCTGGGGATATAATTCCGGGCTTTATACATGGTAGGCATTCACTATACCCCTGAGGTAGGCCCTAGCCCTAGAGTTAGATAGACTTGCAGTGTATTTTTCATTACCTAAGCATTTCACTAGTTACTTTTCTTGTTGCTGTGAAAAAATACCTGACAGAGAAGAAAAGTTTATTTGTGCACTGATTTCAGTCCATTGTGTTGGGAAGACATTGTAGCAGAAGCTGCTTAGTCCATGGCTGTGGAGCAGAGGGGGTGACAGGAAGGAGCCAGGAGTAATATACTCCCAGGGGCCTACCCAAGTAATCTACTTCCTTCTGCTAGGCCCAGTTGCTGAGCTACCAACTGGCCAGCAAGACTCAAAACATGTGAGCCTGGGGTTGGAATCGTGTGTGTGTGTGTGTGTGTGTGTGTGTGTGTGTGTGAGAGAGAGAGAGAGAGAGAGAGAGAGAGAGAGAGAGAGAAAGAGAGAGAGAGAGAGAGAGAGAGAGAGAGAGAGAGAGAGAGAGAGAGAGAGAGGCAGACAGACACACAGACACACACACAGACACACAAGGATGAATATTACTTAAAAGTTCTCTGGGATCCTGGGATGGTCCATCGCCATGTTCTCTAGTATTACAACCTGTTTTATTCCTTCCATTCATAATCTATAACTATTTTATTTATTGTGTGCCTTGTTTATTTTGTGTTATAACAACAAGAGCTCCATGGAGCAAGGGCTTGGCTTATTTTGTTAAATATTATATTCTCATTGCCTCTACAAGTATGTGCTGTGCATAGCATATTCTTAGTAAATATTTGTAGGATGAAAGGATGAATACTTTAAATAAGCAAACTAGTTCAATTTTTGTCTGCCCTTGCTATGAGTACAGGTTGAGAAAGGTAAGTGAAATCAGGTCTAATGGTGAATTAGTAAACCAAAAAGAAATTAACCTAGACAGGAGAATACAAATAAATAAAAGAAGGCACTTAGATGGCTCAGGGCATTGGCCACCAGACCCAGTGACCTAAGTTCTGTACCCTAGATTCACCTGGAAAGGGAAAAACTGACTCCTTCAAGTTGTCCTGTGACCTCCACATGCTCCCCCTCTCAAAATAACTGTTAAAACAAAACAGCAACAAAAAAGAGGATCTGGCCGGGCGGTGGTGGCGCACGCCTTTAATCCCAGCACTCGAGAGGCAGAGGCAGGCGGATCTCTGTGAGTTTGAGGCCAGCCTGGGCTACCAAGTGAGTTCCAGGAAGGCGCAAAGCTACACAGAGAAACCCTGTCTCGAAAAACCAAAAAAAAAAAAAAAGAGGATCTGATTATTGAAGAGAAGACACATACTCTTTCAGTCTTTTTGTTTGTTTTTGGTTTCATTTTGCTTTTTCGAGACAGGGTTTCTTTGTGTAGCTCTGGCTGTCCTGGAGCTTGCTCTGTAGACCAGGCTGGCCTTGAACTCAGAGATCTGCCTGCTTCTGGTGTGCACCACCATTGCCCAGCTATTCTGTCAGTCTTTTACTGAAAAATTTGAATATTATCTGTAGTTTCACACACACACACACACACACACACACACACACACACACACACACACACATACACACATTCACACTACATTTTGGTCACTTTCACCCCAATTACTCTCTCACTCCCCTCCCACTCCTGCTAAATCTCTCCTCAGCAAATCTCCCTTCCAAGTCCTTATGCTTTGCTTTGTTTTGTTTTGTGTGAGCCACTGAGTTTAACCAAGTTGCTTGCTCGACCATAAGTGGGAGCTATTTGCTGAAGTGTGGGCAGCTTAACAGTGACTGAAAAAATGACTCTCTTTTCCCTAGCAATGATTAAATGCCAATAGTTCCTCAGAGGTACATCCTTCTGAGCCTCTCCATCATCTATGATGGAATGTACATAAGCCACATCTTGTACAGGTACTTATGTCTGCTGTGAGTTCATGAGTTTGAGTTTGCAATGGCCATGTCTAGAAGATGGGTTTCACAACACTCTTCCTTATTCTTCTGCTCTTAAAATTCTTTCTGCTCCCTCTTTCTTGATATTCTCTTAATCTTGGAGGATTTTTAACTTTCTATATAGAAAAAAAGGTTCATAGTAAAAAGCAATATGTTAATATGCAGGGAGTAGACAATGAGATTAAAAAAATAAAAAAGAACTATAGTGAAAGAAATCTATTTACTAATTTTTAGTAGGTTTTTTTCAAGTGCTTTATGAAGGGCATTGAAGGTGCTCCTAACATACTACTTCTTTCAGTGAGCTTAAACCTAGAGGGCAAATGAGATGTGTACATTAGTAAAAATGAACATCATAAGACAAAATTTATACCATTGAAAGTAGTCACAAGATACTACATGGTATATGATTAATGAAATGGCCAGAATAAGTGAATCTGCAAAATGAAATCTTACTGGTGAGGTGGAATTAGGAAGTGAGGAGTTGCTTCTGAAGGTCATTTGCATTTATTTGGGGGGTGGGTACAATTCTGCAGATGCACTAAGCTCCACTGAACACTTTAAATGGGAGAACAGTACATATATATCTTGCATCTTCATTAGACTGTCATATAAGATGTATGTAGGAGGGCTGGAGAAGGGATGCTAGAGATGTTGAAGATAGTAAAGTGAGTTGAAGAGACTGGGTTGTCAAGTGGCAGATAGAGGAGTGGTTGGGTGTATTGATGGAGAATAATCCTTTTACTTTTGAGAACTGGAAATTTCTGGGAATAGGATAGAGAAGTTGCTAGGATCTGCAATAAGTATTTTGTTGTTCATTTGTTTGAGACAGGGTTTTGCTATGTAGCCCTGGCTGGCCTAGAACCCTCTATGTAGACTAAGCTGGTCTTAAACTCACAGAAATCCACGTGCCCTTGCCTCCTGAGTGCTAGGATTAAAGGTGTCCTCCACTATCCCTGCTGACAACAAGTGATGTGGTGGTGTGAGTCTGTAGTGCCAGGTACGTCACAGGCTAAGATAGGGTTGCTTGAGCACAGGAGTTTGAGGCCAAGTTGAGCAATATAGTCAGGCCATTTCTCTTAAATAAGCAAGCAAGCAAACAAATGAACAAACCCAATGGTTTAATTCTCTTTAGAGATATTCTACTGGGTAGATGAAAGAAAGAAAGGAGGGAGGTTTGAAAAGGAGTTGAAAGGGTTGGGGATGTACCTCAGCCATACAGGAGAGTCTAGCATGCATTAGGCCTCAGGTTCATTCTTAGCACCTCAGGTGATAAAGCTTCCTTCCCCAGAAAATTCTCAAAAAACTAGCAAGTAGATAAGTATGCCTGTGTTAAATATAGTTAGCTGAGTGACAAAAGAAATGAAATCTGAGTTAACAGCTAGAGAACAGGACCTAGATTACTCTCTAGATTTCTCTGAGGAAGCAGGTACTGCTAATAACCTGTTTTGTCCTTACTTGCTCAGGTATTCCTGTTTACTTTTCTGGTTCCATTTCCTCCCTCATTGACTTCACCCTGTCAGATAGCCTGCACCTTCATTTGATGTGGTCTTATTTAATTCTAGGAGGCTAGGAAGAGCTTGGGTAGGGTATTTGTCACCCTTCATGATTTCTTTCTTTCTTTCTTTCTTTCTTTCTTTCTTTCTTTCTTTCTTTCTTTCTTTCTTTCTTTCTTTCTTTCTTTCTTTCTTTCTTTATCTATCTATTTATATTTATTTATATTTATTTATTTATTAACTTTTTTTTTTTTTTTTTTTTTTTGTTTTTTCGAGACAGGGTTTCTCTGTGTAGCTTTGCGCCTTTCCTGGAGCTCACTTGGTAGCCCAGGCTTGCCTCGAACTCACAGAGATCCACCTGGCTCTGCCTCCCGAGTGCTGGGATTAAAGGCGTGCGCCACCAACGCCCGGCCTTAACTTTATTTTTTTATGTGCATTGGTGTTTTGCCATGGGTGTTGGGTCCCCTAGAATTGGAGTTACAGACAGTTGTGAGTTGCCATGTGGGTGCTGGGAATTGAACCCGGGTCCTCTGGAAGAGCAGCCAGTGCTCTTAACTTCTGAGCCATCTCTCCAGCCCAGATCTTTTTTATTTTTTTAAAGATTTATTTGTTTTATGTATATGGGTGTTTTGCCTGCATGTATGTCTGTGTACCACATGCAGGCACCTGCAGAGGCCAGAAGAGGGCGTCAGATTCCCTGGAACTGGAGTTACAGATGGTTGTGAGCCACCTTATGGGTGCTGGGAATTGAACTTCAGTCCTCTGGAAGAGCTACCAGTACTAACTGCTGAGCCATCTCTCCAGCTCCATGATCTTTCATTTTAATTAGAAAGAGGATCATAAGGAGACGGCAGTGCTTGACACAGGGATGGAGATGATGGATGTGGGCATCTGATGGGCAAGTTTCATATTGTTGTTTAAGAGGCAGAAGAGGGCCGGGCGGTGGTGGCGCACGCCTTTAATCCCAGCACTCGGGAGGCAGAGGCAGGTGGATCTTTGTGAGTTCGAGACCAGCCTGGTCTACAGAGTGCGATCCAGGAAAGGCGCAAAGCTACACACAGAGAAACCCTGTCTCGAAAAAAAACAAAAAACAAAAAACACAAAGAGGCAGAAGAGAAGAACCTTTTTGTGATTGGCAGATTCCAACTTCCATGAGAGTAATGAGCAGGGCTGAAAGCTAGATGATCTCAGTCTCTGCTTTGTGGAAAAGAGAATTTTTTTTTCTGTTAAATAATGCGTTTAAAAGCTGCCAAGAAAATATCTGAATGCCCTTAAGTTGTCTTCATATCCCAAAACATTCTATATAATGTTGTAACTTAGATTATCCAGAAGAGTTGATCTGTGTTTTTATCAAGTCCACATTTAACTTGGGAAGAATTCTTATGCCTTGGTAGCCATTGGTGAGAAGTAAAGTTAGAGAGGTTCACAACAGAACAGGGCCCATTCTTCAGATCCCCTTATAATAACTATGCACTTAAATGTATACATAAGTAGTCAGGAAGACTTTGTTCTTCTTTTATAATAATCTTATACAAAATCCTTTATATTCCATTTATGGATAAAGGTATTTAAATGTATAGCCATGCTTCTGAGAGAATGAATATTCAGAGAATGAAAATGGGAAGCAAAGGAGGGCGACTACTTGGATGCTGTCATATGCTTCCTAGGGCATCTGACCAAAGCCTTGTGCATATTTGTCTTCATTTAAATTTTATTTCTATTATGAAATTCTAGCATGACATACAATGAACATGTCAATGACTTAGTGTATTTCTAGTTCCTAGTGTATGTACAGTTCCATATACCCACCACCACAATCGGTACAAAACAGTGTATGCAAGTTAATTTCCTGCACCAAGCCTGCTCCCTTCTCAGTGCTTGACTAACACATGTTCCCTGACATTAGGTTTTGCCTCATGGAGACAATCCTATGAGGGGAATGATTTTACTCAGCATAATGCCTTTGATATCCACCTGTGTCCTGTGTGTATGTGTGGGTCCCATCTCTGTTGAGTAGTGTTCCATTGTATAGTGATCCCACTTGCTGCTCAAGGGCATTCTGGCTGTTTCCAGGTTTTTTTTTTAAAGCTAACTTTTAGTTTAGCATACAAAGAAATGGCTTTCATTGTGCCATTCTCATGCATATATCTAAAATCGTGCCTTGTTCTTATTTGCCACCTTGTCCTTCTCTGTCCCTGCTCCATTCTTCTTGCTGGTCCCTTCCTCTTCCCAGTCGCTGCTCCTGCCTTCATAACACAGACTGCATTGCTCTTTCCTGCTTTCCTCCCACTCCCTGAGACCTCTTCCTCTCCTTTGAATGACACCTTCCCATTTTCATGTCATAAATATGCACACACACATAATTCAGTCTAGGTTCTACATATGAGAGAAAATGTGATATTTGTTTTTATGAGTTTGGTTTATTTTGCGTACCACATGATTTTCTGCTTTATTTATTTTCCTGTGAATGCCATGATTTCAGTATTCTTTATAGGGTACCAAAATCCCACAATGCATATGTACTGTAGTTTTTAATCCTTCCATCTGTTGATGGACACCTAAGGTACTGTGAATAGTAAAGCAATAAATATAGATGTGTTTGTGTCACTGTGGGACACTGACTTGAAATCCTTGGAGTAATTCCCTAGGAAGGATATAGCTGGGTCATACTATCTATTTAATTTTTTGAGGAACCTCCATGATAACCTCCAGAGTGGTTGCACTGATTTATATTCTTACTAATGGCATATAAAGTGCCATCATATAAAACTTGTTTGATTTCTTGAAGATAACCACTTTGACTGAGCTGAGATGGAATCTCAGTGTAGTTTTGATTTGCATTTGAGGATTATATTTTCTATGTAAAGAATGTCACTGATGTGCTGAAAAGGATAACATCAAATCTAAAGATCATAGTGGGTCATATGGTCATTTTAAGAATATTGGTTATTCCAATCTGTGAATATGACATGTCTTTTCCATGTTTTGTGTGTTATTTTCAGCATCCCTCTTTGCTCTCAGTTCTTGAGATTGAACCCAAGCCTCACATGCTCAGAAAGAATCCCATCACTGAGCTACTACACTCTGGTCCCTCTTTTGTGGCTCTCATTGGTGTTTTTGTCACTTTGTATGTGAGTATGCTCGTGTATGGGTGCTCATGCTTGTCTGTGCATGTGCACATGGAGACCAAAGGTCAACCTTAGATATCATTCCTCAGGTGCCAACCATCTTTATATATTTAAAAAGATTTATTTATTTACTTGTTTATATTAATTTTTATTTATGTGTATGTGTCTGAGTGTAGATGATATGTGTTTGGATGCCTGTGATGGCCAGAAATGCATCAGATTACTTGTAAAGGAAGTAACAGAAAGCTGTAAGCTGCTGGTCATGAGTATTGGGAACTCAGCTTAGATCCTCTAGAAAAGCAGCAAGCAATCTTAACCACTGAGCCATTTCTCCAGCTCCCAAGACTGTGTTTTTATTTTTAACTTGTGTGTGTGTGTGTGTGTGTGTGTGTGTGTGTGTGTGTGTATTTGTGTCTGTCTGTCTATCTGTCTGTCTGTCTGTCTGTGAGGAATATGCTGCATATGTGCAGATACCTACAGAGACCAGAAGATGGCATTGAAGTCCCTGGAACTGGAGTACAGGCAGTTGTGAGCTGCCTGACATGGGTGCAGGGAACCAAACCAAGGTCCTCTGTTCTTGCAGAGTCAGCAAGAGCTTTTAACTGCTGAGTCACCGCTCTAGCTCCTCACTTTCTCTTTTTAAAAAAAATATGGATTCTGAGGATCAAACTCAGGTCCTCATGCTTGCCAAGAATGCCATTATAGACTGAGTTCTTCCCTAGCTCTTCATCATGTTTGTTGTACACATCTCTTACTTCCTTGGTTAAATTTATTCCTAGGTTATTTATGTACTTACTAGTTATTTTGAGCAAGATTGTTTTCCTGATTTCCCTTTTCAAAAAAGTATTAGTTTATAGAAACACTATTGATTTTTGTATATTGGGTTTTGTATCCTGCAACATTGTAACTTTTATCATTTTGACAGGTGTTTGGTAGGCTCCTAGGGATTCCCATATCATGTTTTCTGGACAGAGACAGCTTAACACCCTCTTTCTGGTTTTGATACCCTCTATTTATTTCTGCTGTCTGATAGTGTTGGTGAGGACTTCAGGAACATGCTGAATGAAAGTGGGGAAAGCATTTGAATTGGGGGTTGGGGATTTAGCATGTACAAAAAGGTGATGGAAGTCTGCATCTTTATCTTGTCCTACTTTAGAGAGAACGTTTTCAGCATGTCTACAATT
This sequence comes from Peromyscus maniculatus bairdii, assembly GCF_049852395.1. Lineage (NCBI taxonomy): Eukaryota > Metazoa > Chordata > Mammalia > Rodentia > Cricetidae > Peromyscus > Peromyscus maniculatus. Next base: position 126,194,490 of record NC_134852.1, on the reverse strand, counting down.
AGTATTATGCTATATGTGGGCTTCTAAATGGCCCTTATGATGTTAAAGTACATAAATTGACTGGTTTTCTCTTGGATGGATAGCTAACTTTAAGGAAGGCCGTTTCTACGTCTATTGTGATGGTCATATGGTGGTTAATCTTTGATTCTGTTGGTGTGATACCACATTTATTGATTGCATGTGTTGAATCTTCCAAGTGGAGGAGGCATGCAAGAATACACTAACCTTTTAAAAGCACTCCCTCAGAGCATCCTAAACAACACATGAGCTGGATTTTTGGCAAATGTGGCCTTGGAGATCCCTCTAGTGCTGAAATAGTAGCAGTACACTGATTGTAGCCACAGTAAACCTTGCCTTAGGAAGAAATAGTGGCAATGGCTTATTGTGAAAGGAAGCATCCTGCTTAGAATTTCTGGGAGGATAGCCACAAAGCCAGATTACAAATAGATAATAAATAGCTATTGATTCAAAGTGCAGATCTCTTCATATACCAACATGATTTCAGGAGCATCCTATCTAATGTACTAGAATAAAGCAGCAAAAACTGGCCATAAAGCTGTCAACGTGTATGAACTTGGGGAAACATTTTTTTCAAAGAGTTGTTTTAAAGAAACCCAATAAACTTCAAGGAATCTTAGAGAAACAATTCAGTGCTTTATCAGAGAAACAGCAGAAAGATTGAAGTAATAAAAAATCAAACAGTAATCCTTGAACTAAAAAGTACACTCAATAAAATGATAAACACAATGAAAGGCACTCATGGCAGAATACATTAAACAGGAGAAATAATCAATGAGATCCAGGATAGGCTATTTGAAAATACACAGTTGAGGGAGAAAAACAAAACCAAACAAAGCAAGAATGAGGAGGATTGAAGGAAACACACAGGAAGTTTGGTATAGCATTAAAAGACCAAAAATTTTGAAGAGAACTACATGTGTAGATCACACTGAGTAGTATTCAGGCTGTTAGGTTTCAAGTGAGCCTTGACCATACCAAAGGGATAGTAAACATGTTCAAAACAGATAACAGAAAGTTCCCCAGACGTAGAGAAAGATGTAAATACCCAGGTAGAGGAAGATAAAAGGGCACCAGTCAGATATAATTCAACCAAATCTACCCTTGGACCTATTATAATAAAGTTCTCAAAGTTTAAGGCAAGGACAGGAACCCCAAAGTAGCAAGAGGAAAGGAACACATAAGGGTGTTTGTACTTAGCAGCAATTTCTCTCTCTGTAGAAGCCACAGTATAGACGGGGGAGATAGCAGGGTTATATACAGTGCCTATGTGGGGAAAACTACCATATGCAGTAAAGACATCCTTCAGAAATGGAGGGCTCGGGGTCTATGAGATGGCTCAGTAGATAAAGATGCTTGCAACCAAGCCTGATGACCCGAGGTTTCTCCCCCAGAACCTCATGATGGAAGACAGAACTGATTTCCACAAGTTGTCCTCTGACCTCCACAAGCATGCTATGAACACACACACACACACACACACACACACACACACACACAGAGGCAGACAGACAGGTGTGGGGGAGGAGAGAGAGAGAGAGAGAGAGAGAGAGAGAGAGAGAGAGAGAGAGAGAGAGAGAGAGAGAGAAAAGAAGAAGAAGAACAAGAAGAAGAACAAGAAGAAGAAGAACAAGAAGAAGAAGAACAAGAAGAAGAAGAAGAAGAAGAAGAAGAAGAAGAAGAAGAAGAAGAAGAAGAAGAAGAAGAAGAAGAAGAAGAAGATTGAGAGAGAAGAGAGACTTTCCCCCCAAACAACATTGAATGGGTAAAAAAGATCTCTCAACATGGAAAAGCCCAGGACCAGACAGACGCATTGCTAAATTTTTATTCAACTTTTCAGAATTGATGCCAATTCTTTTTTTTTTTGATGCCAGTTCTTATCAAAGTGGAAGAAATTCTTTCCTCCAAATATATTCTATAAAGACAAAATTATCTGGCAACAAAATCAGATAACACCCCCAAAATGAAAGCTGTGGACAAGTATTCTTGGATTAAAAAAAAAAAATCTAAACAGAACCCTAGCAATCCCCAACCAATAGGGCACAGGAGGATGAGATGTCGTGATCTATTAATCACATGGTACAAGGAAGGTTCAATATAAATCCATAATTGTGATACCTCACGTTAGCAGAATGATGCATAAAAACCATGTGGTCATCTCAATAGATGTAGAAAGACATTCCTTAGAATTCAACAGTTTTTATGAGAAAAACTCTGAACAAATTAAGTATAGGTTGATGGCAGAGAGAGGCCATAAAGAAGCCCACAGCTGACATGGTACCAGATGTGAACCACCAACATCTTCTTCCTAAGATCTGCAAAAAGAGCAGGATGCCCATTTTTACCACATTCCTTCAACTTTGTCTTAGAAGTATCAGTCAGAAAAACCAAAATTAAAACACACAGTAGCCCAGTGAACCCAAAGGAAAGAGTGAATGAACAAGAGAAACAGCACCACAAACAATCAATAAAAAGATTAAAAAAAGAAAGAAGCATGGGCTGGAGAGATAGCTCAGAGGTTAAAAACACTGGCTGTTCTTCCAGAGGTCCTGAGTTCAATTCCCAGCAACCACATGGTGGCTCACAACCATCTGTAATGAGATCTGGCTCCCTCTTCTGGCCTGCAGAAATACATGCAAACAGAACATTGTATACATAATAAATAAATAAATAAATAAATAAATAAATAAATAAATCTTTAAAAAAAAAGAAAAAAGCAGCTCATCAGAACACACAAAACAGAATGATTATGTAGATATAATGCTGAAAAACGCAGATATACTGTTGCTTATTACATATTATCTGAGAATATCATATATCTGTGTGGGACTTATGGAGATATTTATGAAACATAAAGACAGTGTAAAAACACAGAGTATGTTAAAAATATATCAGCCAAATAGAATTAGAAAGACATTGTAACTAAATTCATAGAGGTTGTAAACTATGGAAATAAAAATCATCAGAGATAAAGTAATTGTATGATAGTAAAAGAAGAGACTACTAATAATATATTACATTTTTGACTATTTAAGATGATTAGTTTGCTGGGTGGCAGTGGAACACATCTTTAATTCCAGCACTTGTGAGGCAGAGCCAGGCGGATCTCTGTGAGTTCAAGGCCAGCCTGGTCTACAGAGTGAGATCCAGGAAAGGCACCAAAACTACACAGAGAAACCCTGTCTTGAAAAACAAAAACAAAAAAAAAATTAATTTTCCTCCTCAAATTCAAATAATGTTTTTAATTTAAAAAGTAGCAATAAAACATGTTGTTACAAAGTAAGAATGGAAACAATTATTCAAATAACTAAAAGAACTATATATGGAAGAAAAGGAAAAGCAAATAAAAGTTATGAAACAACAGTAAATCCAAATTTAATTTATTTATGAAACATGGTCTCACTGTGTTGCTCATATTGGCCTAAAATTAGGGATCCTCCTGCCTCAACTTCTTGAATGCTGGGATTATAGGTGCATGTTATCATTTGTAACTCAAAATATTAAACTTTCACTTTAAAAGGATTTTATTTTTATTTATGTGTACTTGTATAGGTGCTCAGAGACCAGAAAAAGGCATCAAATCCCCTGGAGCTGGATGGCAGGTACTTGTGAGCCAACTAATGTGGGTGCTGAGAAATAAAGTCAGGTTCTTTGGAGGAGCAGCAAGCTGTCCTGACCACTGAGCCATCTCTCCAGTCCATGTTAAACTTTTTTTTTCTGGCTTTTTTGAGATAGGGTTTCTCTTTGCCATGTTAAACTTTTAAGCATGTACTCTTCTAACTGAATTTGACTTCAGTGTATATCATTGTAAAGTTTCTAGCTCTGAAAGGAGAAACTGGCAAATAATGTTAACACATCTCTCTCAGTATTTGTCAAGCAGATATAATATAGTAATGATACAAGAGATTTGAAAACAACATGATTAATCCAATGTGCATTTATCCAACAATTAGGTGACATTTATTCCTTTTAGTTACACATGGAATATATTTAAAAATTGAGCATATACTAGACCTCAAAATAATCTTAACAGATTCAAAATCATACTGAATCCTCTAGTCTAAATGTCATTAACTCTTGGATCAATAGGATAGGTAAAACTAAGCCCCTCGGTGGTGGCACACACCTGTGATCCCAGCACTTGGGAGACAGAGGCAGGTGAATCTCTATGAGTTCAAGGCCAGTCTGGTCTAGAGAGCAAGTTCCAGGACAGCCAGGGCTACCCTGTCTCAAAAAAAAAAAAAAAAAACAAAAACCAAAAAACCCCCCCACATATTCAGAAATTTTTTTTTTTTTTTTTTTTTTTTTTTTTTTTTTTTTTTTTTTTTTTTTTTTTTTTTGGTTTTTCAAGACAGGGTTTCTCTGTGTAGCTTTGCGCCTTTCCTGGAACTCACTTGGTAGACCAGGCTGGCCTCGAACTCACAGAGATCCACCTGCCTCTGCCTCCCGAGTGCTGGGATTAAAGGCGTGCGCCACCACCGCCCGGCCAGAAGTTCCATATGCTTTTTTTTTTTTTTTTGGATTTTCAAGACAGGGTTTCTCTGTGTAGCTTTGCGCCTTTCCTGGAACTCACTTTGGAGACCAGGCTGGCCTCGAACTCACAGAGATCCGCCTGCCTCTGCCTCCAGAAATTTTAAAACATGAAAATAACTGGTCAATATTGTAGAAAGCATTAAAATGTAATGTTGAGAATTTAATAGTTATGAAATAGCACACAAAGTGTTTATCAGACATTTATTTTAAAATTTATTTTTTAACTTATTTAAAAAATACTTTTAATTATTTTATTTTTCATTATTGGACATTGAATCATGGCCTTGTACATACAGGCAAATACTCTTGCACTAACTTGTACCCTGGCCCAGACATTTTATAGTTTAAAGTATTTTTATTAGAAAAGAGGAAAAGCATCAAATCGATCAATACATTTGAGAAGCTCAACAGAAGAAGTTAGAGGAGAGAACAACAGAATTGCCTGGGTTTACTCAGGCTGCCATCACAGAACACTACAGAAAAAGACGCAAGCATAATACCAGCAGAAGTGCATTGCTCACTTTTCTGGAAGCTAGAGGTCCCAACTCAAGGCTAGAAGAGCTCTGTTCTGTCTTCCTGGTTTGCTAATGAAAGTCTTACTACTATGTCTGCCATGGTGGGCAGAGAAAAAGTCTGGGCTCTCTCTTGTCTCTTCAAATATGAACACAATTCCTGTAGGGCCAGGCCCACCCTTATGGCTTGGAAGAGTTTGAATGTCAGATGTTCTGCAGAGGTTCATGCACTCAAGGTTTGGTCCTCGGGGTGATACTCTTCAAAGACGATGGAACCTTTGGGAGATGAGACTTTGTAGGTAGTCTCTAGGTCATTCTAAGTGTATGCTTAAAGGGGATTATGGGAAAATGGATTCTTTTTCTCTTGTTCCCTGGATTCTGATGTGAATGGTTTTGTTTAACTACACACTTCTGACCCAGTGCTGTGTTTCTGCAGGTCTACAGCAAAGAAGACAGTAATAGTTGAGGACCTTCAAAATTCTGGGCCACAATAAAGTTTTTTTTCTTTCTAATTATCTCAGATATTTTGTTACAGTGACAGAAAGCTCACCAGCATACTTCAATATAGGCCTCAATTCCAAATATAGTCAGTCACATTGGGAGTTAAGGGTTTCAACACGTGAATTTGGAGAGCACACAATGGAGTCCATAAGTAAGAATAAATCCAGGGCTGGAGAGATGGCTCAGTGGTTAAGAGCACTGGCTGCTGTTCCAGACGACCTGGGTTCAATTCCCATCACCCACATGGCAGCTCACAACTGTCTGTAACTCCAATTCCAGGGGAATTGACATCCTCACCCAGACAAATGTGCACATAAAAAAAGAGAATAAGTTAGAAGAAAGTTATAAAAGTGTCTGTTTCACTCTGGATTAACTAAGTTAAGTACAAACCACTAAGCTGAATTACAGGTGATCCTATAGGATCATTAGTGTGCAATTACAAAGCTGTATTTTCTACTAATTTTATATGTTCTGTATGGATCAGATTGACCAGTCATTTCTGCATTTGTATTCTTCATACCTGGATTTAGGCAGATAGGCCAATCTGTACTTAAAACATTCCTAGTTGTCATGGTAGAAGAAAAGGAGTAAATAACACATCCTTTACAGGCTGTTAAAGCTTATGCCCAGAAATGCCACAGATATTTTCCCCATGCTCTTTGGCCAGCATATGGCCACCAGTGTCCTTGTCAGGAGGAAATGTATAATATTCCCATCTTGGCCAAAAACAATTGCAGATGAAATGAAATTCTCACATACCAAGCAGCAATAGGCATCCTACTAAACAATGCATATTTTAAGTCAAAATCAGAAAAGAAGAATATTAATATATTTGAAGAGAATAATTAATATTATAGAAGTAAATGGTCTGTCAATAAGATATAATGATTGTAAATATGCATGAGTGTACTCAGTTTCATAAAACAAACACTAACAGACACCACAGCATCAGATGGCTCTGAAGGTTCCAGATATAGTAATACTAGGTGACTTCAACCCTATTGTCATCAATAGATAATCCAGACCTCCCACCCTGTCAACAAGTTTTAGAGTTACATAGCATCATAGAGAAAAATGATCATAACAGATGTTTATAGAATCTTCCATATACAAAAATTCAAAGTAATCTCAGATGATAATGGAATAAAACTAGAAATCAATAGGAAAATCCAAAAACTGTAATAACACATGGAGACTGAACATGCTTGCATTAACAGTGGGCCACTAAAAAACTCAGGAGGGAATTAAAATATTCCTGGAATCAAATGGTACAAAATCAACTTACCTGAATCTTTGGTAGTTCTAAGAGGGAAGTTTGTAGCTATGAATGTGTATATATTACCCCCGCCCCCCCCCCAAAAAAAACCCAAGGATTAGCCAGGCAGTGGTGGCTCATGCCTTCGATCCCAGCACTCCAGAGGCAGAGGCAGGCAGATCTCTGAGTTTGAGACCAGTATTGAACTGGTCTACAGAGCCAGTTCCAGAATGACCAGGGCTACACAGAGAAACCCTGTCTCAAAAAACAAACAAACAAACAAACAAACAAAACAATAAAAACCAAGGATAAGTAGAATAATTCAGTGATGCACTAAAAGACTTAGGAAAATAAGAGTAAACTTATGCCCACATTAATAAGTGGAGAAAAATAATAAAGAGCAGATTATAAATTAATATAATGGAGATGGAAAACAATAAAAAGAGCCAATAAAACAGAGTTTGGTTTTTGAAAAGATAAGCATGCCAACAAATTTATAGCCAAATTAACAAAGAGAGAGAAAGAGAGAGAGAGAGAGAGAGAGAGAGAGAGAGAGAGAGAGAGAGAACTCAAATAAAGTCTCTAAAAAGACTCTTTTTAGAGATGAAAAAGACATTACAATAAGTATTAAAGGTCTTTAAGGAATATCTTGAAATATTAGAAGAAATGGATAAATTCACAGAAACATGTAACCTATCAAAATCAAATCAGGAGGAAATAGATAAGTTAAATAGATTCATAATAAGTAGCAAGACTGAAGCAATAATAGATTTCCAATCAAGAATAGCCTAGGACTAGATGAATTTGCTGCTAGATCCTACCATTATCTTAAAAAAGAATTAACAGATGCTCCTGAAACTATTCCATAAAATAGAAAGGGAAGGAATTCCATCAGATTCACTCTATGAACATTATCCAGATACTAAAACTGAGCAAGGATCCAGCAGAGAAGAAAACTATAGGCCAATTTCCCAGATGAACATAGATGCAAAAATTCTCAATAAATTACATATATACCAAATTGCTTAGAAATATTGGAGCCAAATAGAAGACCTAGATACAAACCCACTCAGCTACAGCAGAGCTCTGCTGTCAAGCAAAGAGGCCTAAATCAACTATTTGAGAAACAATGGCCATTTCAACAAATGCTATGGGAAAATGGATACTTACATGTAGATGGATGAAATGAGATCACCACCCCTTCCCTTATCAAAAAGTTTATAAACACAATCAAGTTGGTTGTATAGAGATGCATGGATAGTTCAACATATGCAAATCCATAAATGTAATACAGCACATAAACTCAGGAATAGGAATCACACAGTCATGTCAATAGGTATAGAAAGACTTTTGGCAAAATCCAATACCATTTATGAAGAACTCTCTGAGGAAACTAGGAATAGGAAGAACATTCCTCAGTATTATGAAGGCTGTAAGGCAAACCTAAGGCAAACTAATACTAACTAGGGAAAACCTTAAAGCCTTTCTTCTAAAATCAGAAATGAGACAGGGGTGTGCACTCTGACGACTCATACTTCAGTATAGTGCTTGAGTCCTTAATCAGAACAGTAAGTCAAGATAAAGAAAGAAATGATATAAATAGTAAAGAATGAAATCAAATTATTCATGTTTGCAGATGATGTGAGCTGATACCTAAAGGTCCCCAAAAATCCCATCAGAAAACTCTTAGATTTAATGAACACTTTTAGCCAAGTTGTGAGATACAAAATCAGCATACAAGATCAGTAATGAATTTGCCTAGAAAGACTAATCAAGAAAAATAGTCCATTCACAACAGTCATAAAATGCATTGAGGAATAATAATGCTGGGGTAAGACTTCTGAAAAAACAGCACCCCGTGAAACAAAGAAGAAGGAAACTGAAGAGTACACTAGAATGTGGAAAGATATCCCATGTTAATGGATGAGGAGAACTGATATTGTGAAACTGGCTCCCATTTCCAAAAGTGATCTACATGTAGAGTCCCTGCAGTCCCCACCAAAACTCCAATATTCGTCACAGAAACAGAAAAAAAGTCCCAAAACTCACATGGAATCACAAAGGACCCTGAAGAGTCAAAGAAATCTTAGTAGAAAGAGCAATGCTGAGAGTGTCATTCATAGTACCTGATGTCCAAGTACACCATGTATGTCATCGTGATGACATCTCCAGCCACTGATTCAAGCAGACACAGTGATCTTGGAACAGAATGGGGTCCCAGAAATAAACCCATGCAGCTACAGCCATCTGCTCTGGGGCAAATGGACCAAGTCAACTATTAGAGATATGTTGGCCTCATCAACAAATGCTGTGGGAAAATGGATACTTACATGCAGATGGATGAAATGTGACCCCCACTCCCTTTCTGAGCAAAAACCAAGTCAAAATCAATTAAGTGTCTTAATGTAAGACTTGAAAGTTTGCCAGGTGGTGGGGGTGCATGCCTTTAAAAGGAGGCAGAGGTAGGTGATCTCTCTGAGTTCAAAGCCATCCTTGTCTATGAGCAAGTTCCAGGACAGCCAGAGCTATGTGGGACATACATACATTTTTTGAGACAGAAACCCTCTCTCAAAAAACAAAAACAAACAAACAAACAAGACTTGAAAGTTTGAAGTTACCATGGAAAAAGTAAGGTAAGCACTACAGGATATAAATCATAGTGAGGATTTTCCAAATAGGACTCTAATAGCCTAAGAGACAATAGCAAGAGTTAACAAATGGAATTACATGAAATAAGAAAGCTCTATGCAGCAAAAGAAATAATCACCAGAGTGAAGTACTGGCCTATAGAAGAAGATCTTTGCTATCTACTAATCTGACAGAGGATTATATCTTGTCTATATTATATAAACCTCAAATAGAAAGCCCCTCCCAGGCAATCAAGCCAAAGAATAGGCAAACAGACTGGACTCTTTCATGTAGTTCTGAGAGTCCTCAGTAAATCCCATAGCTCCTTCTTCAAAAGCCATCTCAAGTTTGACCCCATTGAGGTGATTATCTTTCTCTCCTGGGATTATTTCACCAAACTTCTCTCTGATTTCTTTGCTTTTTACCCCTTTAGGATTTGTATTAGAACAATGTAAAAACACAATGTCATGTAATTTCTCTGCAGGAAGTCCAGCGATGAGTTTCTATCTTACTTAGTGTTGAAACCTGAATTTATTGTGTGTCTTTCTGGCTTTTTCTCCTTATGCTTCTTTGTATATATGCATATCCATTGTAATAAATACAAAAAAAGTTGAAAACTACATTGAGGCTATTCAATTTCCTTGTCTGGGGCAGGGTGTGGGAGTCTTTAAAAAAACCTTTTTCCAATAACCTTAAAATTATTTCTCTAGTTACAGTGAGTATTATGCTTATTCTTTTAGAAAGTTTAAAACGGAATATAATACAGTTTTCAGAATGCAACATGTTGGTTGTTAGATTTTGGGGACTGTGTAAAGAGACTGAAGGCAGAAAAAGAGACAAGAGCCTGATCTTTCAGCAGACAGGACTGTGTTGGCACACACATCGAGGGGCAGCCTCTCTCCCACCTGGGTGGTTGAAGGGACACCAGAGAAGAAAGATGGCTTCCACCCTATATAGGCACGGGAATGATCACAGCACAGGGCTTGTGTTTCCCTCTTGTAGTTCCTTTCTCCTGGAAGTTGCCCATCCAAGGTGAGACAGGTTGTACCAAAAGATAACTGAGCATGGTCAAGCAAGATTATCTGTAAGCTTGTAGGAATACTGTTTTTTTTTTTTTTTTTTTTTCTTTTTTGGTTTTGGTTTTTTGGTTTTTTGAGACAGGGTTTCTCTGTGTAGCTTTGCGCCTTTCCTGGGACTCACTTGGTAGCCCAGGCTGGCCTCGAACTCACAGAGATCCGCCTGGCTCTGCCTCCCGAGTGCTGGGATTAAAGGCGTGCGCCACCACCGCCCAGCAGGAATACTGTTTTTTAGGGGAGACACTGTATCATTGATCAGAATCATTTAAGGACTTTTGTGGTTGCCGTAGTTTTTTATTTGTTTGTTTGAGGCAGGATCTTACTGTGTACTCAAGGCTGGCCTTTGACTCTTGATCCTCTTTTCTGAGCCTCCCAGCTGTTAGATAAGAGGAACGCACCACAGAGCTTGGCTTTATTAAGCAAATGATCAAAAACACCAAGTGTGATTAAGGATAAATAAAAGTATTATATGACAAAAAAAAAAAATCAATGTCCTGTCCTCTTGCTGTGACATTTTGTGAGAACACATGCCAATTGTTTTCAGTGAGTAGTGCATGACTCCAGGACCCACAGTTTTAAAGGGGTGTAGAGAACCCAATGGGCAGAACTTCAAGTGTTACTGGAATTTTGATTGGACATACAGAAAAGAGTAATTGTCTTAATCCATTTTGTATTATCACAAAATACTGGATACTGGGTAATGTAGAAGAGGAATAGGTTTATTTGTCTCACAAGTCTGGTGATGAGAAGGTCCAAACATCGTGGTTGCCAGCTTTCTGGTGAGCACTACTTGTCTCACAGTGTGGTGGAAAAGCAGAATGGTAACTGGTTAAGTGCAAAGGGGCAGATTTTTGTGTTCAAGGAAGGAAGAAACCAGGAAGGAGCTAGGCCTGCTGCTGCTGTTCCTCCTCTTCCTTGTCTTCCTCATCTTGCAACCTACAGTCATGGGAACGAATTCACTTTTACCATATTTTCCCTAGTCTCTCAGGACAGCATTAATGCACGGAGAGGCTGGAGCCCCCAGGCCCTAAATACTTTCCATTTGGTCCCACCTCTGGAAAGTTCCACCACACCACACTGCAGTCATGCAAGCTTTCCATGCATGAAACTTTGGGGTGGAGGGAAACCATATTGCTAATAATATACATAGACATTGGCATCCTGAATAGAGCTGAGATTAGCATTATCTGGATACTTTTGGTGAGTCCATAATAGTGAGAGTCCTCTATAGTGTAGTGGTTATCATGTTCACATCACATAACATCAAGGAAAGCTTTTGACTACAATGTCTTAAGCAATGAATGTATTTTATAAGACTGGAGTTTTGAAGTTTAGGCTGGTTAACAGTGCAGTACTGTCACTGAAGTCTTAGATTCCATCCTTTAGCTATCGTTATTCAGTTAAAATCTCATTTTACAAATTTGTAGCATTATTGTTGTTACTGGGAACAGTTTTATATATTTTTGACTTTTTGTAATTACCTTTTCATCCTTGTACTTAAATGGTTCCTGGTTCTTGCCATTCAAGGAATGACAGCCACCTTTAAAAGGAGGAAGTTTAGAGATGTGGTGGTAAAGGGTCTTTATGGACCTGTGTTCTTCTGTAAGAGTAAGAAAGCCTTCCCAGAAGCACCTGGAGTCTAGGGTAAAGATAAGGAGATGATGGGAAGCAAAGAAGAGGCTCACATATCAGACAATCATTTTAGAAGTCCAACGCATTCCAGGCAAAGAGAATAGAAAACCGAATTGTGAAGAAAAAGAAATAATTAAAAAAGTGTCAGGAACTGAAGGCATCCAGAAAGAGAAAATAGTAGGTCACATAGAACCAGAAATCAGCTGTCTCAGTGTCACACTGAAGTCTAGAATACAGTAGATGACAGTCAGCCTGGAGACTGAGAAGGACAATGTCCTAGTTATAGTCCAAGGACTGTCCCCTGGGGGAGGCTCAGTGCTTAGTTCTATTGATATCTTCAACCAAGTGGATGAAGTCCACTGTGGTGGTTTGAAAGATAATGGTCCCCAAAGGGAGTGGCACTATAGGAGGTATGGCTTTGTGGAAGTAAGTGTGGCCTTCTTGGAGGAAATGTGTCACTGTAGGGGCAGGCTTTGAGGTCTCATATATGCTCAAGCCACACCCAGTATCTCAGACCACTTCCTGTTGCCTGTGAGTCAAGATGTAAGAACTCTCAGCTCCTTTTCAAGCACCATGTCTGCCTGCATACTGCCTTGTTTCCTGCCATGATGATAATGGACTAAATCTCTGAACTGTAAGCAAACCACCATAATTAAATGTTTTCCTTTATAAGAGTTGTCATGGTCATGGTGTCTCTTCACAGCAATAGAACACTGACTAAGACACCCACCTATCACACCCTCACAGAAATTCTAAGAATAATATTGGACTAAATACCTGGACATTGTGATCCAGCAAAATTGACACAGATAGTTACCAAAGTAAGTGGCATACATTAACTAATATATTTGACTATTGGGGAAATAATGTTGATAGACAAATATGGAGAAAGTGATGATAGGTCAAGAGGGAGAAAGTAAATTTTATAAACAGAGTTTTCAACAGGAAAACTAAAAAAAAGGTATAAAAAGTAATATGTACTTGTAGTATGATGATTGATTCTTCTGTAAACAAATTTATTTTGTATGATGATGGAAGAACTGGCTTGAATTAGATTAAAGCTATATTATTGTTTTTATTTTTAATTATGTGTATGTGAATGCAAGTGCCCTCACAAGTCAGAGGTGTCAGATCCTGGAACTGACTTCACAGGGAGTTGTGAGCTGTCTGATATGTGTGTTGGAAATTGAACTGTGGTCCTCTATAAAGAGCAGTATGTGCTGTTAACTGCTGAATCATTTATTCAGCCTCAGGTTATTGCATTATTATACAGAGAAAATGGGGAGAAGATATGAGAGAACTAAATATTCATCTGTCAAAACAAGAAGACCTTGGGTAGTGACTAAAGAAATCAGCACATGTGCAAAACCTTATGGTACATTTAAAAGCGTGGCATTTAAAAAATGTGGAGCTAAATATCAAAAGAAAGCCAGAGGATTTGGCTGTGATTGCTGGGGGTCACACACATGGGAGGGAGGAGGGTGTGGCAGGGACCTAGTATTGCATAAGCTTTTTAGTGAAATGTTAGCTTTTATCTTCTGCAAGCATTGCTTTAAGAAAATCAATTAAGAATAAAAAATGAAATTCTTTATGAGTTGGCCTGGAAACACCCTTTTCATTGATTTTCTGTAACGAAGTAAAAAAAATATGTGTATTTCAAAGATGAGAAATCAGGACTAGGCAGAAAAATAGTTAGACCAGATACATTGGGATTATGAACAAAAGAAATTTCAAGGTTCTTGATTCTGATTGAGTTTTGTGGAATCTTCATGTACAGGAATTTTTAGGACACCTGCTATGAGAGGTGCTTTTGTTTTCTCAACAGTAAGTGAGGAAGTGGTACTTAGGGGGCTGGAGAGATACCCTGCACCTACATGGTTGCTAACTACCATCTGTGGCTCCGTTTCCAAGGGGGTCCAACGCCCTCTTCTGGCCTCCATAGGCACTGCATATATGTGGTGTACAGATATACATTTGGGGAAAAAAAAACATGCTCATAAAATAAAAACAGATCTTAAAAAAAAATAAGAAAAGCAATGGTACTCAGGAATCAGGAATGATGTAAATGGAGAGTTGTCAATATATGTACTCTAGGACATTGCAGTGGAAAAAATCCTACAGTTGGATGATCTGTATAAGGTATTTTCAAAGTTTGTTGATTAGATTGTATGTTAGCATCTTGTCTAGTACAATGTCATTCTAGTATTTTAGCTTGTCTTTATGTACACCCATATATGCTCAGCAAAGATGATGCTTTATTCCCACTTCTGGGTAGACTCTGCCTCTTGGGACAGTTGAATGACCATTTCTTTCCACGTATCTGATGCAGCATGCAGTGAATCTATTGCAATGATTTTTGAGGGTTGTGTGCCCTGTACCAGTGAGATCCAGATACTATGATTCTTTTTCTTACTCTTCTTGGATCTTAGCAACCTTATCTCACAATCTAGATAGGGCCTGATTTTCTTAGTACTCCTGAATTTTTCATAAAATAATTTGCAGTAGTACTTGAGCACTTCTATGGAAATGCAGTAGACTATCAGCTACTGAATTTGTAACTGCTTATGAAGTAGTGCAGATGTCTTCTATGTAAGGAATTACATCCAGATAAACCCATGACAAGTTGAAAACATAATTTGTTACAGGCTGAAAGTATCACTAGTTAAAAATGCATGTAATAACCCGAACTACCAGCCATTTGGGCTAGTAATATGGCGTGCTGGTCTCTTATGTCCTTCATGTTCATATGGCTGACTAGAAGTTCATTGTGGCTGTCCAGCATCTCAGTAGAGGGTCTTAACAATCCCCAGAAGAAGATGAGTATTCAAGGCTATGTATCACTTTCTACCATTGCAAAGTTGAAGAATTTTAAGTCAGGCCATCATAAGTTGGAGAGAACCTGTAATTACAGACCAAAAGACATCTGCTCATTGCAAGATACCTCTTCTGTATGTTTATAAATATTAGTCATTTGGTAAAAAACATTTATATTTTGATGCTTTTCCAGATGTAGGGATAAAAATGAAAGCAGGATGCTGAAGTTCACATTTTGTGTGCTCAGATTTGTCAAAGAATAAATGAATAGTACTTCTAATAACTGTTAGAGAAGAATTTGTGCAATAATAGGAAATAGATTAAACATAAGAACAAATTAGTGTGACACAACCCAGTCTTAAAACCTCTTTTCAGATTTGCCTGTGGGCACGTCTGTGAGGCATTTTCTTGATTGCCAATTGATGTGGGAGGGCCTAGTCCATTGTGGGAGGGTCCATCATCGGACAGGTGGGCCTGAGCTGTCTAAGAAAGGTACTGAATGTAAGAGAGAACAGCTTTCTATACCAATATCATTCCTGCAAATGTTGAATATTCCTAAGACCCGCCAGATTTTCTGCAAGAAATGTGGCAAGCACCAGCCCCACCAAAGTGACAGATTAGAAGGGCAAGAGTTTTTTGTCTGCCCAGGGAAAGTGGCCGGATGACAGGAAACAGAGTGGCTGTGGTGGGCAGACTAAGCCTATTTTCCAGTAAAAACAAAAAACAAAAAACAAAACAAAAAAACAACTAAAACTACAAAGAAGATTGTTTTGAGACTTGAGTGTGTTGAGCCTCACTGTGATTCTAAGAGAATTCTGGCTAGTAAGATGTGTGAGCATTCTGAACTTAAAGGCTATAAGGAGAGAAAGGACCAAGTATCCAGTTCTAAGCTGATTTTGTTATGAAGACAATAAAATCATGATCTTTTACTCAAAGAGACAGAGACAGACATTGGAGAGACATATAGATAGATAGATAGATAGATAGATAGATAGATAGATAGATAGAAGATAGATAGATGATAGATAGATAGATAGATAGATAGATAGATAGATAGATAGATAGATAGATAGATAATGCACCAGCCTTCTTAGTTTGTGCTTCAATTCCCGCCCTGACTACCTCATTGAGTGATTGTGACCTGGAAATATAATCTAGATAAACCCTTTCCTCCCTAAGTTGCTTTTGGTCGTGGTGTTTTTCACAGCAACAGAAAGCTAACTAGAGCAGTCTGGTACCTAAAAAAGTTTTTCATTGCTGATGTTAACAGTGTGTTTCACTTCCTGTCATTCTGGAAGCTCTTCTGACTTAAAAAAAAATCCATATACATAATTCACCCTCACAAGAAAACACCAGTGATATTTGAAAGGCTGAGGAAGGATGACTGAAAGTTCAAGGCAAGCCTGGACTGGGTTACATACTGAGTTCCATCCAGGATATCCTGAGATACAGTAAGGCCCTGGAGAGAGAGAGAGAAGGCGGGCATAAAAGCAAATATCTTATTGACTTTGCAAACTATTTCTTAAACATTAGCGGGTAAATGTTATCCTAAAGAGCTATTTGAAAATGAGAATGAGAGTAAAAACTTTGGAATTCCATCTGTAAAATTTAGATTTTTCATTAATTTGACTTTTTACAAACTAAGGCAGTTTTACAAGCTTTTCTCTGTTGTATATTAAACGTTATATGAAGATAGGGTCATAGAGAGACTGTTGGAGATTTTAGTGATCTTTTAGCTAACAAAATAATACCAAGGACTAAAATATTGTTGGCTAAAAGAGTTTCCTTTTTCCTTATGGTTCAGTATCATGGTCTTAATATACATTGCAATGTTCATGTAATGTTAAACTTACATTTCAAAACACCCTTTTTAATTGAATGAAGCCAAGTATGTGAATGTACTTTATATGTTACCATAATTTGAGGATGAATTGAAAGTTCATGGTGAAATATATTTAATTTCAGCAATAGTATTCACAAGAATAAATGCCTACTGGTTAGTGATATTTATTAAGCTGTAGGGACAAAAATTACCTGTCATATTTTTCCATATAAATACAAATTTAATTTTAACATAAATATTTTAGTGTATTCAAAAATTTTCCTAATTAGGTATTTATGCTCAGTTTATTTCATCCAGGTAATGTTACAAGTTGTGTTTCTTGCTTTATTTTTCTCCTCACTGTGCTTCAAAAATATATTTTCCATTTTGACAAATATAAAAAGCATCAGAAGTGGCCGGGCAGTGGTGATACAGCCTTTAACCCCAGCACTTGGGAGAGAGAGGCAAGTGGATCTCTGCAAGATCGAGGTCAGTCTGATCTACAGAGCAAGTTCTAGAACAGTCAGAGTTATACAGAGAGACCCTGTCTTGAAAAACCAAACCAAACCAAACCAAACTAAACCCAAACCCACTACCACCAACAAAAAGCTAAAACAAAAACAAAAACAAAAAAATAACCCCCACAAAAACCCCAAAATGAATATTAAAAAATTAAACATTAAAATCAGCTAGCACATGCTTGGTTCAATAGATAATATCAAAACCATCTAGACACTGAACATCAGCAAGCTTTGAAGTTTATTTCTGGTAATAAAGGCCTGTGGTTATCACATATAACTTTAAAAAAATATTCACTTGAAACTTTCCCATGTAATAGCCTGTTACTGTTTTCAAGGTCACATGGTTTTCACCTTCCTGGCATTTTCTTACAATGGTGCTGCAGTGGTTAATGGGGTCCCTCAGTTCTGTATGCATTGAACACCTGGCTTACTAAGATGGACATTTAGATAACAGTGAGTAGAATTTGGTGAGACAGATTGTGTAATGCACAGATCGTGTGCTGCAGCTAAAGTGCTATGGAGCCCTTGCCATTATGAATGTGCATTATGACTACATTGTACGAAGTCCTGGTATGCAAATGTGTGGCATTCAGAGAAGTGAAATAATTCTGTGTTATTATTATCTTTGTAAATTACATCTGAAGAGTTTTTGAGGACTTTACGATGGCAGTTTCTATAGTCACAGTCACACAGTGTGTGCAGCACAAAGTGTTTTCTTTCTCTATTAACAATAAGTGAGCCAATGAAAATGCTTTTTAAATACACACCCGGCAAGCAGTTATCTGGCTTGTCGTTCCTACTATCCACAAACCATCCTTTATCATCTTTTAAGACAGCATAGGAAACAGCTTTGTAAACATCTGCTTTTCATTGTTAATTGTCAGGAAAACTTGCATTTAAAAGCTTTGGAATCCTCTTAATCTTATCAAGAAGAATATGTTATATACATTTATCTTTTCCCTTTCAGATTGTTTTTCAGACTTTAAAAAACGTGCTATCCTTCATTCACTTTTCAAAAATTAATTTTAGAAGTACAATATTTTTATTGATAGTTTTATGAAATTTCTTTCTGTAATTAATTGAAATTATTACTAACAAAGACTAAACTACATACAAAATATACAAGATAAATAAGAGTTTAAATATATAATGTGTATATTCAAATTTTTCATGGGTATATTACATATTGAAATGTTCAATGATAGAAAATATAAGGAAAAGGTATTTGGTAGCCCAAAAGACAGATTAATTTAGGACTTCAAATCTTCTGCTATAACTATTCTTTGGGAAATATGCTTTATTTTCATAAGCTTTTTCTGTTCCAATAATTGAGCCATTAATGTCACCAGAGCATCCCTGGCAGTGATATACTATGAAGGTTTTTGCAGTAATGCAGTGACACTTCCTTCTAAATCAGAGGGACTGTTGAAATAATCACTAAAAATATTAAAATTCTGGTCTAGTTGTTCTGAATTTATAATGTGAAAGAAACTGCACCCATCTCTCAAGAACATAAAGAGCATCCATAATTTAATAATTAAGTAACACATAATAACCAATAATTTTTGTTACCTATAAATAGGACCATGTAACAAGAGTAAGGAATACTAAGAGAAGTAGCTGATTATTAATAAAAACTTTTTTTTACAATGTACTCATTTAGAAGCATTTTATAACCTTTATTAAATTTCCATCTTACTATGTAATTAGAAAGTATTGTTTTTTTTTTTAAACTTGTGCTTTATCATTTTCTAAGTTGGTAGAAGTTGGACCCTTACTGAATTTCTTTTGCTTTTCAAACTTGTATTGGAGTGATGTAGGCCTAGGCCTTATACTGCATAGAAAATTAATTTAAGTGACATATTGTTGCAGTTTCTATGACAACCATATCATGATGCTCATGTCCTTAAAAATTTATAAACTATAATCTGAAGTATGCTAATTCTTGTGAGTGTAGTCAGCACTTGTTTGCTTAATATTCATTTTAGTACTGAGCTTCATCAACTTTGAAAGTCTGATGGTAGCATGCTACATACAATTAAAAGAGGTTTTTGTATGAACTCTTGAGTTTGAACGTTTTCCCCAGAGCCTCCAATTCCTGAACTTTTAAGCATGCACGAGAGAAGCTTTTCATTCTCGTTTTTCTTGAAGAGATAGAAATGAGTGTGGGGTGAACACATGCTGCAGACTTTCAACATGGCTGTTTCCCTCTCCACCCCTATTGGAAAGAATATACTCAAACCCAATATAACAAATTCTAATAAAAATAACATCCAATGAGCTACTTAAATAATAGTGAATATTCAGATCCTTGGGAACATTGGCTTATTCCTTCAACCTGTATTGTTTGAGTTCAAGAAGCCAACATCTCTATCATATATGTATGATTATGATATGTGATAAAGGCATGTATCAGGTTAAAGACATTTAGCCTGGCAATTATATTAAACATTTTGATTTGAAATACAGTTTGAATTTTTTTTAGAACTGATTTTATAATAAACTATGCTATTAGAATTGCATATAACCATAAACTCTCTTGTTAAGATGCTTTTAGATATATTAATTGATAAATTAGAAATATATAATTTAAGAATTTGTATTTTAGAAATATGTATAATTTGTTGGTTGATAAAAATAACTAGGTAATTTAATTTAAATAGTATATACTGAATAAGATAATATAACATCATATGGAATTATCAAACGCCAAACATAATACTTTGCTGGCATATTTTATAAAAATCATTTTTTATTAATGTTTATTGAATTATAAAAATACAAAAAATAAGTTCTTGGTTAACATGCTTTTAATTATTTCCTTTTCACATATTAGGCACTTAATGAAATAACACATATGCAACAGAAATCCTATATTTAGGCATTTTAAAAAGTGATCCATAGTTTGAGAAGAAAGATTGTTAAGGACCAAATTTTAAAATTATGGGATACCAAATTCAGTCTTAAAAATACAATGCATAAATCATCAAATTTCTGAGGCAAATACTCAGACTTCTTCAGAAAGGTAATGTCAGTAAGCAACTCTCCTGGCACCTACTGGGGAGTGGGCCCTTGTCTGTCTTTTATGAGGCATTACAATCAGTGTCATGTTGATTTGTTCAGTGTTTCTGGTGTGACTCGAGTGTATACTAAATGGAATGACAGTCATGTTAGCGAATAGCAAACTTCAGTCTCTTTAGCCAGTTAGCAGCACCTATGAGGTAGTGTGAACGCTTTTCATTTGATGGTGAAAAGATAACACAGTATCACAGTTATTGTGAGGGGTACTTGGAATTTTAGTGAGGAAAGTTTACTTCTGTGGTTGAAATATAACCTTTCATTGTATTCTCTCTCTCTCTCTCTCTCTCTCTCTCTCTCTCTCTCTCTCTCTCTCTCTCTCTCTCTCTGTGTGTGTGTGTGTGTGATACATGTGCTAATTACCTGGATCATTTTTATTTTGGTTAAAAAAATCCCACAATTCCATGTAGAATGTCAGAGAAACATTTGGATGTGTGATTAGCCTTTCTCTTTTCATGTGGCCATTTCAGCAGTGTTAGCTTCAGTAGCCTTCAGTGGTAAATCGGCTGTTGTCCTGATGCCTTCTTTCACGGAGCATTTCAAAAAGGTTAGCTTGATATTTTTTGAAGTATAGCTGATTTATATGGGTTTTGGAGTGCTGGTAGAGGGCTACAATGGTTCCCTACCATACCTTTATTTATGATAGTTTAATTTCATTACATTTTCCATTAATATTCTATTTACAATAAAGTGAAGTGTGTCCATTGAATAATGTCAAATTATACTGCAAGGGTTTTGTTTAAAAGTCATGGAATCGGTCTCTGACTGCCCATTCAATGTGTGCCCCAGTTTCTTTAACTGATGTTTCTACCTAAGCTTGCTTTCTGCCAGTTATGTTGGCCCCAGTGTATACCCCTTCCATTTAAGAGAAAATGAATGGCCAGAATTATGTATAGCAAAGGCAAGCTTCCTTTGAGGTAAGGCTCTGGGGCATTGTACAAGTCTAATGTTCTTCCATGAAGTTGGCCCACCCCACTGTGACTGAGAAATGAGATGATTTGAGGGCTATTACATACTTACAGTTTTCATAGTGGATTAGAATAACATTACTTAGCACAGGTGTTTCTATAATTGGGATTCCCCAGGAAAATTCAGTACTGTATTCAATAACACTCAGCTTTCCACATGAGTGAAGGCACTGTTGATTTGCTGGGCTGTGGCATGAATCAGAAGAGAAGGGTCTGCCTTAGAGGCCTGTTGCTTCTCCTTTCAGAGAAAACATTTCCTGTTGGCCATTAGGATCAGATTGCTGTGGACCTATTTACAAATTTTATTTCATTATTTATTTATTGCTGGCCAAATACTGGCAGGCCCCAGTTGGTGTCAGCCAGCTCTGGTTTAAGCTTTCATATAACTCAAAATAGTTCCCAAGTGTCCTTTTTCTTAAACAATTCTTCTTTTGTAAAACATCATATTTAAATAACATTTATGTACCCAAGTAGCAGTGAAAAAAATCTCAGGAGTGCCCTAGGGGCACTTCTCTGAGGAGGCCCTTTGGGATGGCCTTGTAAGATGCCTCCAAGCCTTGAAGGCAGTTTTCCAGGAACAACAAAGAACAACCGCAGTAGGTTGTTGCAGGAGTCAGCAAGAGGGCTCTTTAAATCTTAGTATCCAGATAGCAAAATTATCTGCAGAACAGCGAGTGAAAACGGGCTTCAGAAGATGGCAGGACAGGAGATGGAAAGCAGGTGATACAATTAATAACACATTACTTAGTTTTACCAAACCCATTCTTAACACACCTGGAAGCACCGATTTCTTGGAAATTGGGCCACCCTAGACCCAGCTTTTGCAGCAGATAGCCGTGCTGTCTGAATGTTTCTCTTCTGTCCTCAGTTCTCACCTACAGACCTCTCCTTATGACCTTGGGGAATGTTTGCATCTCTAAGACCTTTGTCTCCCTTCCTGGAGATGGGAAGCAAAGCAACCTAAGATTGCGGACCTTGAGCCAGGTCCTTGCAGAAGAGCGTAGGGTCGGTCCATCGCTCTACGGGAGCCCAGACTGCATCTCAAGCTAGCCTGGGTAGTTAGTGCCCAAAGTTCCCGAACCGCAGTCCCTGCCTCGGATCTGTTCTCTAACTCCAATTTTGTATTCTGCTGAGAGAATGACATTAGCTATTTTGCAGGTGTTGCCCTGCCATCTCTTGGCCCGGGTTTTCCAAGACAGTACTGTCCCCGGGGCTCCTCTGCTCCAGGGGGTCTTTCTTGGGCTTTTCTTTTAAACTGCCCCGGAGGTTGCCCTAGCTGCTAGCGACATCTGTACGGTGGGTCCTCGAGGCTCTGAGCCCAGCGCACTCTTGCGCTCCCACCTCAAGGTGGCGACCGAGGCACATAAACAAAGCCCGACTGCACTGGCGGTTGGCACCCAGGGGCTCATCCACGAATTTCAGTTTCCCAGCTGCTCCCCAGAGGGCCGAAATGACTGTTTAAGGGACTCTTGAAGATGGGTCGTTGGGCCGAAATGTCAGCCGTGCGTGCGTGCGTGCGTGCTTGTGTGTGTGTGTGTCTTGCGTGCACATGTGTGCCCGAAGCAGGCAGAAGCGCTTCTGGGATGGAAACTCGAGCTCCATCCCGTTTGGGACGCTTGAGACTTCCTAGCATCACCTGGGTCCTCAAGGCCCTCGGGCTCTGCGACCCAGGAGACTGGGGCTCCCGTCCACTGTGCCTGTGTTCTGGGTCAGTGGGGAACTGGCAGGACAGAGGGTTTGGTCGCTGTCGCATACAGCAGATTTGCAGATCTCTGTTCAGTGACAACCACAATTTATGAGTGGGTCTGGAAAACATAGCTCTTCACAGCGCTGGAGTCCTTCTCCAGGATGCACGCAGGCCGACCCGAGGGGTAGGAGTAGTTGTGGGTGGGGAAGAGAGACACAGACAGTGAAAAGAATAAGCATGCGACAGTCATACAGTCTTACCTCTGGGACGAAGGACACGGTTCCTAGAACTGCGATCTGTATGGCCAGTGTGTAGCCCAGCTGTTTCTTCAGTAGGCGCTTCCCGCCTAACACCGCCTTCTGACTAACTTGGACAGGGCTTGAGCTGCCCCCTCCTACTTTCCTCCCCTTCTTTTTCTTTCCAGACATCGCTTTAACTCAACCTAGGGCATATCCAGAAGTCAGTTCCGTATAGAGCTTCCATTCAGTCGTGGCGGGGGGGAAATCCGGTTTACAGTTTCTCGTGGGCAGATGGAAGAAGTAGATGGTTACAGGACTTTGGAGGGGTGCGTAGGAATGGCACGGGGTGTTGGTGGCAGCGAAAGACGGTTTCTTTTGGGTCTTCGCACTGCCGCAGGTAAGGCTCTCAGATTGCAGCTGCCCTGCTGCAGAGTCGCAGTGGTGGGCTAGCGGAGGACGCTCCACTATTGAAAGGAGAGCGGAGGAGGGTGGAGTGGGAGAAACCGGCTCTGGACAGGCTCCCCGGCACGCATTGTCTTGGTTGGTGTCAGTGCCGGTGCGCAGCTGATGTCTTTGGGAGCGTTTGAACAAGGTAGACCCTCCAGTACCCTCCCCCACCTTCTAGAACGTGTTTCAAAAGACGCGAATAGCTCTGAAATAAGTTTAAAAAAATCTTTGTCTGACTTTCCGTTCAAGATGTAAAAAAATGATTAAATAAATAAAACTTTATTTGACTGTGGAGTTAATCCAGAGACTCAACGACATCGCTGGTCTTTGGCCTTATTCTAATTCTGTGGTAGTAATTACCCTTCGTTTCTTTAAGTGCGATAGATTTATTGCCTTAGAGACTATGCACAGTTTGATTGAATTATTCATTTTTTTCTTTGGTGTAGACTGCATCTGGGGACTCTGATGTGACGTGTAGATTTTTTTTTCAGGAACAAAGGGAATGTGGAAATGAAAGAGAGAGGGAGAGAGAGGCTGGCAGATGTAATGAGACGCGGTGAAGGTGTACGCAGACGGGCACTCCCACGCCTCCTCCCTTCGGCTCTCACTGCAGCCCTGGGTAACTCGCAGGCTAACACAAACAGCTTTTCTCCCGCAGCCTGCCCTCTGTCACTGTAAGTACATCACCCTTCTCTTATCAGCATGCAGATTCCAGCCACGCACTCCCTCGCCTTGGCTTTGCACCTTTGACAGCCAAAGCACACTGGGAAATTAACTTTCCTGAGCTAGGAAAGGCATGTCTATAAAAGTTACTTTTTATTTATCTTTATTTTTCTTTGACAACAGAAGTTCATGCATTTTTACCACTTTCCCTACCTTCTTTGTGACGTGCTCTGCTGCTACTGTAACTATGGCTGTGCTTTTCTCAACTGGATGACTCGCAGGTTCAAATGAAATGTAATGTTACCCTCCATCGTTTAAAGTCCGGGGCAGTGCCTTGTCCTTCTGCAAAATGACATCTTAAAGGATGAAGAATATTATTCACAGTTGCTTTTGTTGTTGAAACAGGAGTTCCGATCTCTTTGAGGTACTGTCCCAAGGGCACTGTTATTTGGGAGTTGATGTTATCTGCTTCTCCCAAACTTAAATGAAGTGCCACGGGCTGCTGGAGCATTGGGGTATTTGTTATCCCGGTTTAAGGAAACCAATGGCGAAAAGTTTTCTCCACGCTGTAATTAAAGTTTTTCAACTTCTTCCCTCTTGCCTTTTACACTCGTTCACGTATTCTTCGTTTTGTTAAAAGTTCTCCTTGATGTTTTGGAGTGACATATTTGTCCTGTTTACACAGTAGCTATGAAGCCTTTCCTTCGAGAAGTTGGCCACCTTAAGATGAAGCCATGTAGGTGAATGGTCCTCCTGGCTGGTGTAAGGGAGCCTTTCAAAGGGGGAATTCGAGGTTTTAACGGCTGTTATGGTTTTTGTTTTTTTTTTTTTTTTTGCGTGGGTGTTTTAAATATTAACTTCGGAAGCAGGATTAATTGCGTTGCCCTTCCCAAGTTCAGGGGGAACCTCTCTCCAGGAACCGTGCGCGTCTTGTCTCGGCCACTTCTGCCTCTTCTCTTGGAGGTGCGAGGCCAAACTTAGCAAAGCCGAGTTGTCTTTGGTTGGTCGAGGTGCACAGGGACACAAACACAGCGGGCGCCCGCCCAGGCAGCAGCCCCAGCAGGCAGGTAAGTCAGCCTCACCCGCTGGCCCCTTCTTCCCTCCCTCAGTTCCCGCATTTCACCGCCTGGCTTCGTGTCGAGCTGGCTCCGGCCCCCAGGGGAAGTGAGCGAGTGTGTTCCAGGATCTGAATGCGATGTCGGGTGCCCTTCATAGACTTCTTGGAATCCGCAGGCGGTGCGGACCAGGTGGAAAGCCCACCACATCAGCGGATGCCTGGCTCTCTGCCTCACCCACTTGCGTAGTACAGCTGGTACCCCAGGCTTTGGAGGAAACCCTTAGCAAGCACACACCCCTACTTCCCCCGGGCCACATGTCACTCAGTGCAGTCTGCATTGTGACACTCAGACCCCAAAGTTTAGTTTCCTTCTTTTGGGGCCCAATATTGTCACCTGCTCCAGTTGCCTATCCCTCAGCCATCTACTTTGGTACTAGTTTATGAACTGAAATCAAAAGAGGACTGCTGAGCGCTTTTTCAGAAGGCACTAGGGTCTTGGATCACAGAAATCTTGGTAACATTTCCTTTTTCTTCTTGCCTCCCGCCGACCTAGCGGCCTGCTTTCTGGTCGGCTGGGTCTGTCTCCCAGAGTGCTGAGTACTCTGTGTTTTAAAAAGACTAGTGTGCTGGTGTTGAGAAAGTCAAACCTGTCTCAGCATTTTGGAGGAACCCAGTGGCTCCCATGTTAGCTTATGCGAAGGCTCATCTGTTTGGTGGCTCTTCCCTGCGAATGGGTCTTTGAGACCTAACTTGGAGCTTCTTTTCTTTGTAGGCTTTTAGGGCAGGTCATTTAGTTTGACCCGTAGGATTTGGAGAGGGTCTCTGTATCCCGCCCCCCCCCGCCCCAGCTGAAGAGTTCCAGGCTCAGGAATTCAGAGGTAGGCCAGGTGGAACCTAGCTCAGACACAAATGGGGGTGCAGGTTTGGCCTTTCCTCCTGCGTGTCAGGTCTAAGATGGTCCAGCTTTGGGGAAGCCGGTCAAATAAGAATCTGGCCTGCTAGGCGCTGGAGATTGCTCCTCATGGGGTCTCCAGTTCCAGTGCCTGGAGGCAGTTGTGAGCAATGGAAATCTCCAAATTTCTTGCCTAGGACTATTTTCCTTCCAACCCACCTTCAAGTCATTTTAACATATAGTCCTAAACTCCAAACCCTCAAACATCGTGTTTCCCATAGAGCAGAAGCAGCCGGTCTCTGCCTTCTTCCAGGCTCATCCTAGGTGTGATCTGTACCTTTATCCCATCCTTTCTCTCTTGTCTGGAGTTCATATGGAAGCTAACTAACATGAAGTGTACAGTAAGGAGCCAGTTCCTTCTATTGCCTGGTTAACAAAGATGAGGTTCTTCCCCCTTTTCTCCTTGCCTATGGGAGGTCTTCCCTATGTTGGTTATCATTCCTGTTCCTTCTCTGCCTTATTTCAGCATCTCTCTTTAGGAGGCACCTCAGAGGAGCCCTCTTTTGTCAGTTTCTACAAAGTAGAAGCCTTTCAAGTCTCTGCAGGTATGCTGGTTAGCCAGAGCCTCTCTCCTGGCTTTTATTCCTCATGTAGGTCTCCACTGACCTCAGGTTTTTTTTTCTGGACCTGGTTTGAGGCAAGCCAACCTCACTTTTTACACACTGCCTCTTGTCAGCTCCACAGTGAGGTCACAGATAGTTTTCTCACTTACCTCTTTTTCTTTTTCTGTCTCAACTATGGTATGGGCACCAACAATGTTCCCTCCTTTTCTGGACCCCCAGCTGTCTCTAACTTGAGATAAAGTTCTACTCAGTTAGGCCATTCTGTATCCTTCACACCATTACCCTACCCTACACATGGCTCAAAGGGGATCTTGAACATGTGCAGGGCTTTTATTGAGGAGAGGTGCCTTTTATTAGAGAATTGTCTATATCTGACTATGCAATTTTATATGCTATTCTGGTTGACTTGAAACGCTCCATCTTCTCCAAGCTCCAGCTCAGTCACTTGAGATTCCAAGTCTGTCTTTGCAAGGTTGAGGTAATGAACATGTATCACCCACTCAGTTCCATGAAACAAGGCTCATCCATAGGATAGATGTTTGGCCATTTTATTTATTGTTATACAGGTAAAAAGCTGTCTGTGGTATCTGTACATATCTTTTTATAGAAAATTTATTCCGTGAACTCCATCAATCATATGGCCTCTAGGACAAGGCTACCCACAACGTTAGGGATTTGAATGCCAATTTCTTTTTCTTTCAAATTCTCTTACATTCTTTAATTTTTCTTCTCATTTACTGAGGTTCTGCTAATTGAAGGTTTCACAGTCTCTGCTTCCTGAGTCTTTTCCTCTCCATTCTGCTGGCTACTTCTCTCTCACCTCTAGAATTTACCTCCAAAATCACTTTTCTGCTCCCTGGCCCACTTCAACCCTGTTCTCCTCCTGTGTTTCTCCCACTTTTCACTGTTACCGTCTAGTTCAGTCTCACGGTATTTTTTAACCTCCGGTCGCTTAACTTTTCCGAAACTCAAGTGATTTTCTTTGCTTTCCTCCCGTTTGACTTCCTCACTTCTCCTTTGCTCTGCTTTTTTCTCGAGAGCTGCCTACCTTTCTCCGGCTTCATTTGACCTTTTTCTTGGTTCCTTCACTAGCAGCCCCAGCATTGCCCTCTCCTCTATCTAGTTCTTGTCCCTTGTTCCCTCTTGGCCGGAATCGCCCTCTGCTTTCCCCTTGCAGTGGGTGCTCCACTCTGCGTCCAGTTCCAGTCTCTGCTCGCGCCGTCTCTCTGCCCTCCTCTCTGGGAGGCTTGCTCTTGCCTCTGCCTCCTGCTCTCCCCTCCTTCTTCTTCTCCAGCCCTTCCCCCTCCCTCCCAGCCGCCCCGCCTGGCTTGCTGCCTCCTTCGCCTCTTGTCTCATCTTGCCTGTGTTGTCTGGGAGGGGAGCCCTGCCTCCTCTCCCTCGCTCAGATCAATGCCCTGGCCACTCACTTTCTGATGTTGCACGACGGGAAATGCTTTGAATACTTACGACATGGCCGCTCACACTGATTGCCAAGATTGACAGCACTAACCATCGCCTTCACTTGTTTCAAGGGGGGAAGCCCCCTGTCACCCGGCTCCGCGTGCACCTCCTGGCACCCCGGCAGCAAACTTGTGCGCTCAGCGCTCCCCCCTGGCCCGGGGCAGGACACCCCCGCAGACTTGAGTTAACGGGCGGCGGGCCGGGCAGCAGCGCTGGGGACCTGCTCCCTTGCTCCCCAGGCTCAGCTAATTGACCTAGCACCGACTCCCCTTTCTTTAATTTTTAAAATTTGTATCTTTCCCTTTTTCTTTAATGCCTTTTACTCCCGCGGCGCAGCGCACAAGGAGCCCTCCCGTGAGGTACCATCCTGGAGCCCGCCCAGGTAACCGGGACGGAGCGAGCGACTTAAGAGAGCGAGGGAGGCAGTGTGAGGAGAGCAGCAGTGAGAGCTACCTGTTGGGGCGCCGGAGGGGGCAGGGGACCGAAGCCCCCAGCGCCTCCCACTCCTGCCTTTCCCGGCACCTCTGGGGTTAGTTTCTCCGAGTGGGGACGGCGGCTGGGGTGGGACAGTGGAGGGACGCGAGGCAGGCGAGCGGAGCCCTTGGCAGAGCCTTGGCTTGCCGGGAGGGGACTAGGAGGAGGGCGCTCGCGGGAGGGCGGGCGGGCTGGCGAGCCGAGGTAGAGAAAGGGGCCCGGCGCTGCTCGCCTGCGGTGGACACGCCGATCCTCAGGATGCCTGCCTCTCTCGGAGACTTGTGTCCTACTCCAGAGTCGGTGACAGATCTTCGAGGCGGGTTTCTGGTTTTCTTGCCCCCCTTCCCCAAATCACTCCAAGAAAACACATGTTGTAGCCTCAGATAACTGTGCGTAGGACACCGAGGCAAAAGGGCAGGGAGAGACAGCCAAAGCCACCTTTGACAGCAGAACTGTTATCGCCATCGCAAGTATTCGTCCGGAAATCTGTCTGCCCTCTTGGCCCACCTAATTCTTCCACCCTCGTTCCCCCAAGTAGATACTCTAATTTATAGAAGTGGGAATGAAATGAAAAAGAAGTCAGGTGGCTTAGAGAATGAATTGTTAAGTCTCCGTAAAGTTTGAGGTAGGTATTTCATGGAAGTTCGCACAAGTGTGGGATGTAAGAAGTTGGTGTGCCTGCCTGCGTTGTTTAGCTCTCTCTCTCTCTCTCTCTCTCTCTCTCTCTCTCTCTCTCTCTCTCTCTCTCTCTCTCTCTCTCTCTCTCTCTCTCTCTCTCTCTCTCTCTCTCTCTCTCTCTCTCCTCCCTCCCTCCCTCCCTCCCTCTCCCCTTTCCTCTCTCTCTCTTCCTACCCCCACCTCCTCTTTCTCTTGCTCTTCCTCTCAATCTTCCAGTTTAAGGTTCAGATGGGGCTCTTGGGTGGTAATGCTCTTGGTGCCCACAAGAGGGCAACATCTTGAGGGCTTTGTGAACACTGGATTTCTCATCGCGGCATGCTTGTTTGGGTTTTGAGAAAGTTTTAACGAAACTTTCAAAGTGATATCTAATCTTATTCATAATATTAAAAAGTAAAGTCATAAAAAAGAAAGAAGGAACGAGAGAGAGAGAGAGAGAGAGAGAGAGAGAGAGAGAGAGAGAGAGAGAGAGAGAGAGAGAGAGAGAGAGAGAGAGAGAGAGAGAGAACAGTCAGTTTGCCAGGGGAGTTAGAGCCACAGGAGACGGGGGAGGGCTGTTGTAATTGTGGGTTTGGCCGACTGACGACTAGAGTGCCCTCCTCGGCAGTCTCAGTTGTAGCCGGAGGTCATGTAAATCGACCTTAAAAGAATGCATAAGCCATAAATTAAACCCTTACCCAAGGGCTGATCCATAAGTAGACAATATCCAACCTGGACAAAACGGGCTTCCTTTAGAGCAGACCTAAACCGCACCCCCCCAAATAGAGACTAAATGCGAAGTAAGTTTTCTTATTGAATGAGTATTTTGTTTTCTTGAAAAGTGTCGGGTTGATTTGCCGTGTGACTGAGCCGCCGCAGTTCTAAGAGGCGTCAGTGTCAGCCAAGCTGGGGCGCAGGGGACGGGAGGTCCTGCTGGGCTTCTTGCCCCCCCCCCCGCCCCATTTCGGTTTGGGACGGTTGGCTAGTTGTGGGGTTGACGCTGGCCTAGGTCGGGCGGGACTGCAGGATCTCCCCAGCGCTTTGTGCGGTGGTGAAGTTTACCCGAAGGAGCGCCTAAAGAAAACCCGGGTGGCCAGAAGCCGCGCGCTCCCTCCTAGCCCTCGCCCACCGCGGCTGCCCACGACTTTCCCAGGACGCTCGAGTTCCAGTTCCCCTCGCTCCCTCCATTATTGCACTTTACTTTTTATGATCTTCTCAGCAATAAACAAACCGAGCTCCAAGGCAGTCAGCAACCCAACGGTGGTCCTCTTTGCTCAGCACTAAGGCTGCGCAGGCTGGACCCTGGCGGCGTGGGCGAGGGGCAGCCCTGTAAGGCTCGCACGGGTTCGGCCTCCAGGTCCTCGGCGCTTCTGCCGGCACCCGCGTCTCAGAAGCTAGCCCGCCACCTTCGTCCCTCTAGGCTCTCTGCCCGGTCTGCCGCCCGCTGCCCTGTCTGCTGCCGGCCGGCGAGGTCCGTAGCACCGGCTGGGCCCTGGGTGGGAGGCGGTGCTGCGGAGGCCCGCCTGCCCCGGGGGAGCTGCTTTCGGCTTTCTCCCTTAAAGGGCAGTGCGTAGAAGGACCCGGGCTTGTGCAAAGGCTGCTGGGGTTGAACTGCGGCAAAGGAACGGCCGGGCTCTGCGGAGGACAGATTAACTCCGGGTCCGCGCAGCTTTAAGATAAAAAGAGAGAATTGGTGTGTTCGGACAGATAAAAGGTGGTCGTTGCCGGCGTATTTTGAGTTTTATTTAAGCTTGTCTGATTCTGACCAAGTTTGAATATGCTTGTTTGTGTGAATGACCAGTTATTGACTTCCGCTCCTATTTGGGGTCTAAAATAACTGATCTTACAGGGCTGGCAGGGCTAGCAGTTAGCAAGATGGGCTCTTCTGGGCTGCTTCTGTGTGTCGCCTCCTGTAAGGGCCGCATTGCAAGTTTCAGTCTCAGGATAGTCCGAAGCTGTCCCGGCGGCACACTGGATTAGGCTCCCGACCTCCAGCCTCACTGTCCGTGAAGGAGTACGGGTGACTCCTCTGTCCTGGACTCTGGGCTCCAGCGCACACTCCAGTGGCTTGGCTTTTGGCCCTGGCGGAACCGCCCAGCCAGAAACCCAGTGGAGAGAGTGCCCCTTCCCCCCGCCCACCAGGGTCTCCTCTCTTCTGTCCTTTGTAGTCACATGTCCGGGTTTTCCCCCTGGTCCCGAGAACAGACACAGCCCCGCCCAGTCTATTTCTAGAAGGTGGGTTTGGTGAATGAAAAGGTCAAGTAGTTAGGTTCCCGAGCTGGGCCACAGTGAGGGGGGACAGGACGGACACCTGGCAAGGCCCGCCCCGCCTGTCCCCCCAACACTGGCGGGCCTGACTGCCTGCGACTGGCCTCCCTAGGCCACATTCTTGTGCTAAGTGCAAGAGGCCGTAGGAAAGGCAACCCTGAACCCGCCCAGAGCAGGCGAAGCTGATCCCGAGATGGCATTTTGTTTTGAACAGTTGCTGGGGTGGACGCTTCCTCATAAGGTAAGGTGTCAACTGGACAGTCGGCTGCCCAAATGCCACATGTATAATTAGCCTGCGCACTCAGCACCTCATCCCCAAGGCCCATAGGCACGGGCTTGGCTGTCTTGAACAGCTCAGTTCAGTTCTGGATTACAGGATTCCCGAGGGAAGCCGAACTGGCCAAGACAGCCCGGGGAGGCCCTGTCAGGGAAGACTGACCATGAAGCCTCGCTTTTGATTTTTGCCTTTTCTGCTTCTACAAGTTTTCGGCTGAGGGAGAAATACTGGTTAGGAGAGGGCACTCAATATCGACAGCAGGTTGCAGGCTAGATGGGGAAGGGGAATGCAGAGACAATCTGGCCATACCCTTCTCGACTTGCTGCACTGGGGAGTCTGCGAGGACCCCCTCTGTGTGCACTCATCTATTGGGAACAGCCAGACTTGGCACTGTGTGTCCTGGCTTGGGAAGGGACTTCAGAACTGCTCACTTGTCTACCTGCTTCCTCCACTCTCACAGGTCTCTTATAATAATTTAGTGTCGGTGCCCTGATTGTAGCTTCTGCTTCTCCATCCACGCCTAGCTTCTTGGGGCTGCTGGTGAACCTGTTGGGGGAGCTGGGAAGATCTGTTAGCTCCCTCCTCATTCCTGTTCATTCCTGGGGTTTTGGAGCACTGCCTCTTCCCCTCTGTCTGCTCAGACGGGTGCTGGAGTTTCTTGCTCAGCTTCCCCATCCTAGCCTGAGGTCAGCTCTAAGGTTGCTATTTGGTGCAGACCAGACTGTGCAGTCTCCAACATGACCTTCCCTCTGCCATCCCTCGGTCACCCTGTGCAGTCGCTGTGGATTTCAGCACTCAGCATTAGGCACTGGCATCAGTCTGCCTCCTCCCTTGTTTCTAGGCCTCTCAGACATGCTACTGGGAAGATTCTCTTTATTTCAAAACAAATGAACAAAACATTTCCCTAAACCTTCCAGAAGTTAGTGGGACAGAGTTAGCTTTCTCAGCATCAAAAGTTCTTTCCATGGTGGGAAGTAGGGCCATGGCTTATTAAGTTTCATTTGCTTTTGATTGAACCACTGCAATATTTTCTAATAGTAGAAACAAGGTTATAACTGAATTTTTAGTTCTCTCAGCCCATGAATGTATTCTCTATGCACTTTCCAGAGTGTCTTTGTTGAATACACATACACATGTGAGCATGTGCATAGGCAAAAAGACATGTAGATTTCTTCTAAATATTTGAGAAACCTCATAAGGAGATATTGCTACTGTTCTTAAGAAAAGGGAACAAGCCACCAGATACTGTTTCACATTTTGAAAGCAAATGTGCACTACAGTCATTGGATCTAGATTATGGCCAAAGACGGCTAGTAACCAGGACCTGGCCACCAGGAAGAGACTATGCGCTCCTCAGGCAAGCTGCTAACACCTTACCCTCTTGCCCTTCCACATTTATTATCAAGGCAGGATGAGGAGCTTTTTGTTTATTGTTTATCTGCTTCATTGTTGCTTTTATTTGTTATGTTTGAAGTGATAAAAAGAAATGTTCTCTTAGTGGATATGTGCTTTTTAAAAATGCAAAAATTTGAGCTTTTTTAGAATTATGAGGTATGATATATTCTGTAATATATTACATAACTACAACACTCAACAATATATTGTAACAACAAATGTTGAAAGACTACTTATCAAGCAGTTATCATGTGTCTATGCCTTAAACTGACTCTGTAATGCATCCAGCATTAGTCTTAGATGGAGTGATATATAGTGAGAATATTGTCTATCAAGCATCTTCTCAGTAGCGGCAGAAAACAACAGATATTTTTCTTTATAAGGGAAAAGCAAAGATTTACAACATGTCAACATGCCAGCAAATCTTCCTTTTTATAAAGCTTCAAAGTACATAACTTTAAACACATAAATGGTAAATTTTGGTGGCATTATTGAGGTTTTATATCAGTTTCTATTTGTCCTATTTTAGGAGACAATGGGTTTTAAGTCACTGATCAAATTGCTACACATATCTATCTTAAATATCATAAATCTGTAATGTTTTATATAATTCTCTTTCAATTAATACAGTAGGTATTAGAAGGAATGGTGTTTCTTGTGAATAAGATGATACACTGGCTTTAATGCTTTTAGTATTTTTTTGTCTTTTCAGATTGGTTAGTTTGCTTATCTCCAAATTTTAAAAATAATTTCTTTACTAGTGAGATAATCAACATAGCTATATGTATATCATATATATATCTATACTACTTAAAACCAGCCTTTTATGAAATTGTAATTTGGTTTTAAATGAGAACTATTTGCTTAAACATAGTTTGGGATATATATATATATATATATATATATATATATATATATATATATAAATTGATGTGTTTGAAGTCAAGTAAAACATTCCCAAGCTAATGTGTCTGAGCGTATCATATCAGGCACAGACAGGTACTAGAAATGATAAAACACAGATAACTTAATGTAAGATGATTTGCAGATGGGATGTATTATCTGCTGTCATGAGGTTAGATGGGTCACGTTACTATATATACTTTTAAAAATAAATCTAGGCCATTTCAGATTGACCAAGTTATGTGGATATATGAGGTTTAATGAGGGCAGGTATTACTATAGAAACTTGCTATATTGAACAAAATAAGCACTCACTGCCTTTTCAGAAGAAGAAATGGACTGTCTCTGGGTTTGGAGTGAAACTTGCTTAAGAATATGATCCTTCCTTCCTTCCTTCCTTCCTTCCTTCCTTCCTTCCTTCCTTCCTTCCTTCCTTTCTTTTTTTGGACAGGGAGATGTAGGATGCTAGATAAGAGCTGCATATCATGTCCTCAGCCTGATTCTGCATTTCCTTGTGATTATGTCCCAAATGTGAAAATAGTCTAGTTAAAAAAACAAAACAGTGCTTGGGAGTATATGAAAACAATTTTTACTAGACACATGCACTTTTTAAATGGATGATATGGTCTTGTTGCTTAATTTCTTCAATTGTTAGCTGAGCACTAATTGTTTGGTGAGAAGTATCAGAGATTCTCACCGTCCTCTCATTATATATTCATTATTCATTCTTAGGAAGGATGTTTTTATTTTCCTTGTTCTGTGGAAGAGGGTAAAGCTTTCAGCTAATTATTTTGTTTAGACATTTAGTTAAACTGGAAATAGTTCAAAATTTGCATTATGGTATGGATGGAGCTTTTCAAGTATTTAGTATCTGATTGTCATAGTTTGGATATAAATATCAATTGGAGACTGTGGATAGAGACTGAGAAATGGGATATCATTTAATTCTCCTCTAGGCTCTCACCTCCAAAACAGGGTGCTGATATTTTTCTTCAAATCTGTGATAGTCTAAAAAAAGGGAACATGAAACCCTAAAATCTCAGAGAAGCAGTATTGATTCAATTCTTAACTGCAAATCCTTCATATCATTGCTCAAAATATCTAACTTTGCACCAATATTAGCCATTCTTTTTATAGTGACACCACGCTTAGTAAAAACTTCTAAGCACTGAGGTCAGGTGTTGAGATTGGATTCTACTTTATTTTTTATGAATCAGATAAAGATTTCTGTGCATGAGACCATATGTGAAGATGAGAGAACAAGAACATTTCCATATCAAAGGCAATATATCTGAGGCTGCATGGTAATTAAGATGCAGTGGTTTGGGCTCTGCACTGGCACTTAGAGCATCGCCGGGCCTTGTGCAGCATGCAGGCGGGTGCCTCTGCATACTTCTTGAAATACACTTATGATTTTGTACAAACATTTATGCCAGTCCACACTTTTCTGTGGATAATTTGTATTTCATCCAAACCATTCAAAGTCGAAGTTATTTTTCGAGCTACCCCCTCATTATGGCTTTTGTGCATCAACTATTTTTACTCTAGTTGTTTGTATTTCTTTTTACCAGAATGATGGCTTGTTTATATTCAGAATCTCTTCTTGCTCCTCTAAGACCCCTAATATATCACTCATTTTACCATTCACTCAAAAAACTTTCATCTTTAGGAAGGATGTGAGTTATTTTCTGAGGTTAATTGGAGATGCTGCAATCCACTATAAACTAATAAGCCACATTAAAAGTCAACTGCCTAGTTATTTGTGCTTTACAATGCTAATATATTTAGTACTCCTCAGTAACTTGCATAGTATATAATGTTGGGGAAATTTCTTTTCAAAATGTTTAGAGAAGTATTCAGAAATCTTCTGTTTCACTTTTTTGTAGCATAAAAATGTGAGGTGATATTCTCTTTCATACTCCAAGTGAAAAGCAATACTTTGAAACTGTAGAAATCTTAGTATTTATCTAAAGAGTTATTTCTTTGCATTTACAGGGAGATGTTTGATCTTATTTATAAGGAACTGAATTAATGTCTTAACCTTTTGGGGACAGGACTGTGATACAGTGAAACCTGTCATGAATGGAACGGTGAAGTAGGAGGATCTAACAATTGGTACTCTACTGCTGTGTCTATTTTAGGCGTTTTGCATCTCTGGGGAGCAGCTTGAATGTGCGCTGTGATTTTTCTGGATTTGTATTTCTGTGTGTTCTGTCTCTGACCATGCCGCTGTGGCTCTTGTGGCAATGCCTCACTTGGCGGATTTCATCAGAAAGCTCAGGGTCAATGCAGCCTCTTAATGCTTTCTCTGTACAGACGTATTGCTGGGTGTGGAGGCCTGATATGATATGAATCCTGTAAGAATTCCCCATGTTTTCATTGTTTTGGATCAAATTACTTACATATATTGATTTGATGCTTTTCAGAGATGTCACATGTAAATCGGCACAATAAGAATAAGATAAATGCATCGTCTGTTGTGCATGTTATGATATGCAGACTTTTCATGCTATCTCATGTTCTCTTAATTGTTTTTCTCCAAAAATATTACAAGATAACCCCTTACATGATATTTCATTCCTGTCCCCTTTGTCAGCTCATTGTTTCTTGTCAGAGTAAAGAGATATATTGAATTGTCTGTCTTTAATATATTCATCCGAATGCAAAAAGGGACTTCAGTGCTGTTTTTGATTTCACCTTCTAAATATAGTCTCTGCTTCTTTGAAGAAAGTAGTTCTTTAAAATTGGACAAAAAAATTGAAAATGCTTCACTTGCCAAGTCTAAAGAAGCTCAATGTGTGTAAGAAGAAATGCAACTTTTTTTTTTTTTAATTTAAATGAAGAGCATAGGTTTAAAAAGAAACCCATTCTGGCATGTGGCTGTGAAGGCTTCCTTTCGTACTGCAGATATACCACTGGGAAATGTGATTGGGTACTCAGTTCTCAGCACCCAAAGAACAGTTTTGAAGGCAGAAGCCTTGCCTTTCAAATATCTTT